>NC_049994.1:6846306-6906731 GCF_000003815.2 Branchiostoma floridae | reverse complement strand
TATTGATTAATGGTTCACATGTCTCTGTTTATTTTCAGCAGTATGAAGATCGCGCCAATGACACACAGCAGGTAGGGCCTGTCTTCTCCTGTCACTAGACTTGCATTTACATGTAAGTGTAGAGATAGGTGCAGCATTGGGATCGAAGAGAAGATTTTGTAACACAAACACATTGTTATATTCTGACATCAATTCATATACGTCATTTCGTCATAAATTGATTGATGTCTGCCTTCAAATGCCAAATGCCATGATCACTCTCCTGTTTGTATTGTTCAGATGGGACCTCTACAGAAGAAAACTGATCTTGTCCCAGGCACCAACAGAAGGTTGGCAGTTTGTGAGTAATTTAAAGCATTTTGTAGGTGCTAAGTCCAGTGAAAAGTGATTGATCTAGTGCTCGTCCTTACCCTCGTTGTTCTTTATCTCTGGTTCAGGGTTCCAACAGGCGTGCGGTGGTGACGGAAACAGGTCACAGGTAGGGAACTGGCCCTTTATCATGTCATCAGCCATGTGGAGGACTTCCTCACACCACGAGCGGCACGGTGCCAGTTGTGTGCCCCTACAACATACAGATAAATAAACATGCAGATTAAGACCTATTGTTCTGTTCTCCGTATACTGTAAATGCAGAAATGTTCGCGGTGGATTAATGTTCGAGGTTTTCGCGGTGACCACTTCACCGCGAATTTGAAACCACCGCGAACATTTTTCTATTATGATATTAGATTGCAGTCTATGGTGTTACCTCGAACTTAAATCCACCGCGAAAAGTCCTTTTTCCCGCTACCGCGAAATTAAATCCCCGCGAACTTAAATACATTTACAGTACCCTATTATGTCTATACACAAACAAACCGGACAGTAACGGGAATAGGGTAGAAGTGCCCATGCGTGATTTGTAATCTCCTACCGTCATCGCAGACCTTTGAAGCAAAACCAAAATTAAAACAAATCAAATCAAATCAAATCAAATTCAAACATATTTCTTGTAAGTATGAACATATTTATGGGGATTATGAACATATTAGATGGCTGATGTTATGCCGAAATTGTATGTATGTTACGTAGTTCCTGAAATAATTGCTACAATCGAATCGACCCTATTACTCACGAGAACGAAGCCCTGTTCCTAGATGTGCTGTTCTTTTTGGAGACAGCACAGCGCGGGAAGATGACCGCAGATGCAAACTCCCGGAACTCTGCGTGGCTGGTCGAACTGTTGAGCAGCTCCACGACAGGGGAATTCTGTATCTCACCAAACGTCGTCTGGCCGTACTGATTCGGCAGCATCGCAAGTCTGCCACCGAGGTTCAGATCCACAGGAAGTGGCAGACACACTGAAAATTGCAACAATGTATACATTACAACATGAACAAGGTTCATACGTTGACGAACAATACTAAAATGTAGCCTCCTTCACAGGCATCTCTGGGGGCCTTGGCGTAACTTTTTTTTTTATTCGCGATTTTATCTGGGAATACGCCGGAAAAGAAAAGTATGCCGGGAAAGAAAAAATGCCAGGGAAGGAAAAAGCCGGGAAAAGAATATATACCGGGAAGCTTCTAGGGGCCCCCAGCACGCCTGCAAGCCTAAGGCAAGAACAGAGGCAATAATGATTAAGAATGTCTTACAGAAGGCTAATCAATATATCCGTGAGAAGTTATTCACAGCAGTGTTGCGAGGAAGAATTCGCACCATTGCGAAAAGCGTCACAGCGCGCAGTGTGTGGCGGCCCTGAAACGTGCCAGAAATATGCTGATTGTTTCGTGCAAAACTATTACCATCAAGAACAGTGTTAACCTTTGCTTGAAATCGTTTTTTTCCTTTTAAATCTAAGTAACGTCACTTAGGACTAGGAAGTTTTTTTGTCTGACCGGCCATCTAAAATTCAAAGGGTGGGTGGGGGTGGGGGTGGGTGGGTTCTGGGGGGGGTTGGAGGTCGAGATCCAGAAAAAGGCGACCGCTCGAGATCTAAAGAAAATACACACGCTTTCCCAAATCCAATGCCACAAAGCCTTATCTGATTAGCAACAAACGCCTGCAGGATTGATATGACAATGACCATGGTGGGTTCTTTAGCAATCGATGGCATAATCTAAGAGCATACTGTGAGAACTTTTCAAATGAGCCGTGTTTTGAAACGTGTGACACAGACGACCGTTAATACAAAGCTACGAGTCATCGCGCGACGGGGCGTGAGCCGGGTTGCTAGCTCTGGTAGCGTTTATGGCCGGAATTTCGGACATCCATACCCAATTGTTTTGTGTTTTTAATGGGCCTCTGTTCTTTTCTAAGGCTTGCAGGCGTGCTGGGGGCCCGTACAAGCTTCGCGGTATATATTCCTTTCCCGGCATTTTTCCTTTCCCTGGATATTTTCCTTTCACGGCGTATTCCCGGTTAAATATCGCGAATCACAAAAAAAGTGACGCCTGTGAAATTGATGATGGAATTAGAAATCTTCCCATTATGTAAATGAATCAGTATATGATGTTTGTCCATAATATCATGAGAAAAGAAACATTTGAGACAACCCAGGAAGTTGTTCCCATGCGAAGACACCCTTGTACAGGGAGCACGCAGCTGAACCTCTGTCTGGCGATTTATATGGAGACGGAGAGTTCTCTGCTGACTTGAGCTATTTCTGAGTACTTGCTTGTTTAAATAAGCTCACCAGTAATTGCAGGTTCAGGGATCACACGTGTCGTTTGTATTTTTGATTTACTGAAAGTTGGCAGAAATATTTATCAACTAGAGTTCGGCGACATTATACCTCCATGAAATGATTTAAGCTTTTGTTAATTTCACGCAAATGGCGTACACATTAAAATGACTTATGCACAGTGTTGTTCATTATAGACTAACGTACAGTACACATGTCACAAGTATTAAATATAATTGATCATAAAGCGGTTTCGCATAAATTATACAAATCAGTTCCTCGATTGCATATTTGATATCTGCTTATTTTCATAATTTACATTTGTTACATTTATTGAAGTCCATTAAATGAAAACAATGGAATTATACAATTTCCTAATTAAATATGCAAATTCAGTCACCATTTGCATAACATGCATATCGTTATAAGCATATTTGCGTAAGCTAATTGCATGCCTAAAATGATGTCAATCCCTCGATCCTTTCTGCAGTTATCCTCTTTGGAATGTCTTGATAAAATCGCCCCTGCAGTTCTAAAATTTAATGTTAGGGGGCTGAAACTTGACCCCCATTGTCATGACACTAAACGCTATTGACTATGTAAATGTAAAGACCATATCATGTCCAATACAAGAGACACATACAAAAAAATGATATAATACAATATTCTCATTAATTGACATTTCAGGGAGGTTAATATTTGACATATATAGACAGTAAAACTAGGTATAGCCTTCATGATCATCCAGCGCTATTTCCTCCAGGCGCCGCGAGTAGCCTGAAGGGAATGCGGATGAATACTTAGGCTTTTCCAGCGCTTTTTTTCTTAAGCGCGAAGAACACCAGTCGTGATAACATTGTGAGCCCAACTATATAGGGCTGAGGTCCCGCTTGCACTGTGACCGTCGGGTATGTAGCTATACATTTGCCCCGATGATAGCGGGAGGCACCATAAGGTACGTCGCGTTGGTTTATTACCGGGTAGGGGACTGATTTAAAGCCTGACTACTCTCAAATATATCCCGAGAGCCACAGGGGCAACGTGGGAGTCACACACAAAAGTACCCCCCCCCCCCAAAAAAAAAAAAAAACGTTTTTCTAATTAGGAGTCTTACCACAACCTTCCTCGTCACTCCCGTCTGTACAGTCCGGCTGCCCGTCGCATCGCTGCCACGCCAGGATGCAGGATTGTCCATGTCCGCACCGGCGGTATCCGCGATCACAGCGGATCGCTGTGTATTGAACATTTCTGTTAGTTCTGCCCAACAGGATTTCAATGTACAGATAGCAGTTGGAGATCTGAGACGAAGGGAGTTGAAAAGGAAGATCCCATAGCAATATGGTCATTTCCCACAATATTAAGGCATCGTTAACTAGTCATCAAATGTTATTGATTGCTTTATGTTTGCGATAAAACGGAAATGTTGGGTAAAGATGAAAGTAAATCCTAACGCAGTACTAAGATCACAAAATCAGACCTTACCACAGATTGGCACGTCACACAGCTCCCATCTGGCCCCCCCGTACGTGGTGTAACACCACACTCCACCGGATTTGAGGTCAGGATTCCGGCAGTAGTTCTGCTCCAGCCCAGAGGACGGATATTTAGCAGGTGTAAATATGTGTGTACGAGGTGTCTGACTGTCCCAGTGCTGACAAGGTTTGCCTGTTTTGGTCACAGAGACTGTTCCTCGGTAGGATGTACCATCTCCCGACTGGCAATCTCCTAGAATGGTGGAATGTAAAAAGACATTGTTAATAGCACCCTCACACACAGGGCCGATATTGTGGCATACACTAATACCTTTCGGAAGCACCCATGCCATTCCAGCCTCAGATTAATGGTATTAGGGACGTAGCCACTAACCAACTGTCAGATAATCAGAGAAATGCCTTCGTGTTGTCCAAAGGATCCATATAACTTGGTCATATAAGGCTCCTTCATTAATATCCAAGAGCAGTTACAAAAATTTTTCTGATTTTATTTGTGCTCGGTATGTACTGAAACTGAATCAGATGCGAGCCAAGAACGTGAAAAATATGGCCAAAAAGAAACAAAGTTTTAAAAAAATTATTCATCAGAAAGTTTTATAAAAGCAATGGAGCACGTATCAAATAGTTTGAGGTGAGCATAATTGGTAAGAAATTATTTTGACAAAACTTCACTTCCACCCTTACAACATTTCCAGCCACTGACCTGTAATTTTGTAGACCTCGTTTCCCAGAGGCCCCCCTTTGCCGTCAAAAGCACAGACTGTAGAAGGACCATGCTTTTTGTAGGTGTTGAGTCCATCAGCAGACCCAAAACACTGCCCACCATCATGTAGACCAAACATGGGGAAACCACGAGAAAGTGCTACTTGGTAACACTTTTCAATGGGGTTGTCCCGTACCCAGTAGACTTCACCGTCTAGAAGTGGATCTGTCCTCTCCAGTGTGGGAATGGCGCGGTCATCATTTGTGTCCTTCCAGCAGCCCAGCCTGGTGTACCCAATGATGGTCACTGCATAAAAAAAAGGCCGATTTCTACGAGTTCCTAACAACATGCACGATGGTGAAACCTGACATGTACTCGCAGTGGGCTCGGGTTTCCACAGGCTGCATGTTCTCAGGACACGCGAAGAGTCCACGCGTCCCACTGTTGCACACTTCCCGAGTTACACAATCATCGTTAACAAAAACGAGAGCTTAGAAGTGTCTGGTAGTTAAAAATATCGTCGCCGGCAACGTTGTCGACAACAACAGTCGCACGACTATGAAAGTGTTGTCTGTATAAAGTCGTATGTGAATTGTCAAGTAAACATACCTTGAACCCTTGCCACATTTCGTATTATGTACTTGCGGGAAAATCAATAATGAAACCGACGCCAACAGTACGCTAAATAAGACTTGCAACACGTTGCTATCCCCTATTGATCAAAATCGTGCCGTATATAATACGAAACTCGACTAACTATTTCACCTCTATATACAGCTAGAGTCAAATCATAATAAGGCATCACATCATAGGCACCCCGAAATTCCGACATATAGAGTCTACCATTCTGTTCTTGTTGTCGCTATGGTTATGGTTATGGTAAACTGGCCCGAGACCGACGAGATCTGATATCTGATCTAATTATGAACCCACGTGTATGTAGCCATCTAACAAATGCGACAGATATGGCTTCCCTTTTCAGCAACATTGACAATAAAGTTTATTATATATATATATATTTCACAGCAGCAGTAGAAAATGAATCACCATATTGAAGGCTGCTACCGGGGTAATAACAATCGTTTGGCGATGGAGAAACTTTGAACATGTTCAAAATCCATTTCAGCTCTATTTTTCTTTACATCGTACGATGCCCAACGACCTTTGTGACCTCGCCTTTACATAATTAAACTATTGCGCCCGATCCTTAAGCTTCTCCGACTTACGACGTACAGCACTAATACAGCACATGAAACCTCCATCGCAGTTAATAGTACGAGCTTTGTGAACGGGGCTTCACAAACAAATCCTACAAAAAATACTTGTTGGCGAAGGTAACAACGCACGTGCTCGCTTTAACCAATCATCTTGCCTCTGGATGAGTGTGCGACTTTGTAGGAGAAATAGAACTTACCTCTGGATGAGTGTGCGACTTTGTAGGAGAAATGGAACCCCTGAGCCGTGCTACTCCCGCCAGATGAAAACCTCACGAACATCTGGTTAGATGTGCTGGTGATGTGGATGACAAGCATGTGCCCTGTTAAGCTGGAAATCAAAATAAATCAGTATTATCTCTGTTCTATGTTACGTTATTTCCGAAACTATGACTTTTGTACCCACGGGACCCAGGGCCTGGCAGGAAGCTGCAGCCTAGCAGCAGGCACCATGGCGGCTCCTGATATAGAAGCCTAGCCTAGCAGCAGGTACCATGACGGCTCCTGATAAAAGCTTCTGTATCAACATGTCTTGTTGTGACCTGTACTTCGCCCGGTGTGGAAAAAATGTGCAATAAAGGTCTTCATTTATTCATTCAATCATGACGACCACAGCATGTTCAGAACACGAGATGTCAAAAATTGAAGTTTGCTGCAGTACCTTAGAAAGTCGCCAGGGGGCCCATTATCGAAATTGACCTTTTTTTCCTGACCCTTACCCACCTACCCAAATACCATCGGGATTCATTCAAAGGCTTCTTGACAAACAAATGGACACACAAACACTCGAATCGCTACCGTCCTGACGAAAAGTGCTACGCAAACCATTTCCGAACTCGACCTTTCTTTTCGCAACCGCTACTTAAGTACCAAATATCATGAAAACCCGTACTCAGTTCCTCGAGATATATGCTGTTGACCTACATATTGAGACATAGCAGCATGCCATAACCGAAAACATAACCTTCTTGGCGAAGGTAAAAAAGGCTGCACAGAAAACTGAAATCACGTACAGAATGCTGAAATGGCTTGGCCTTTGTTATGAAAATGGCGGACAACAAAATTTCCCTTAATTAAAGTTGCCCTTTTATGGAGACATAGGTCTGATGGTTAAGAGAAAGAACAGTGTCAGACGTCCTGTCGTCCATGGTGCTCTCCTGGCGGTGGTGATTAGCACAATCTGAAGCGCAGGACAGACGCAGATGGACGAAAGAAGTCATGGCCTTATGTCTTGCAAGGGATGAAGAGGATAAGTACTAAGAAAGTATTTCTGAACCTAATAGTTTACAACAAAACTCAATCTCTACATTAACCAACAGCAGAATTCTCTTCTTAATTGAAGAAGACATTACCTCTGTAATTCTGTTGCACCATCACTGTCTCCATCGTATATGGTCAAAAAGGCATCACCGTCCTCAAGGTAGAAGTACTCAAATGTGAGAAGAACCATTCTTCCTTCTGGCACGGTGATCGTCCAGTCACAAGTATCATCGTTGCCGAAGTCATCGGGGTAGTTCGGTGATGTCACAGTACCTCCAGGGGGAAACGTCAGGATGCCTCCACACTCAGAAGCACTGGTCCGTGCTGTTGTGTCTGAGGGGATAAATAGCATCAACGGTCACATGAAATCTGTGCCCTGAAGGTTGGATTTGTCAAGCTCCCAAACGGCTAGTGCTAGAAAAAACTGAACTAAATGACTTTTCCTAGAATATTGTTGACAACAATAAACTTAACATAGTAGAGTAAGTAAATAATTTTTCGTGTTGCCGTGGGGAAGGATGAAGGAATAGAGGCATGGCAATACGTGAAACCAGCACGCCCGGATAATGATGATGTATCCATGGCAACGGGATTCAGAAAGGCAAATTTTACAAAAATCACTCATTTTGGTATTAACAATGGTATTTCAAGATTTTCTTGCTAAGCTAAACTTATTCTCATATATATTCAATATGTAACACATCTAAGTTGTACATTTATGATTGACCCTCAAGCACCCGACCTTTTTTTGCGACTAAAATGACCGAGTGGGGTCCAAATGGATCCCAAAATGTTTTGTTCATAAAATCTCATGCCATTTCTTATCGGCGATCATTGTATATATATTGCTTCGTCAATGTAAGAGGAAGATTTTGAGATGTTAATGTGTTGCTAATTCCAACTCATTACCATAATCTATGCAAAAGTTCAGAAGGACCACGTTTTGCAATAAACCTATTCCGACCAGATAGGGGAATTTTGAGGCCCTCAGCAACATTTATGTCGCATAACTCATGAACGGCTAGAGCTAAAGCTACGAAACTTGGTAATTTATCAAAAAATATTGTTTGCAAAAGTTTTTGGTCAATAAAGTAAGTTTTGGGGGTTGCCATAGCAACCATATTCTATTTTGCCAAAATTTGACAATTTCAATTTAAACAAGGTTTTCTTGGTTAACTACACCTGTTTTCTGACAATTAAATTCTATGAAATTCAATGTAATTTTCATGACTGCAAATTTTTAATTTATGCTAATTTCATGACGTCATTGTTCAAAATGCAAGATGGCCGCCCTGATTAAGTAAATGACGTCATAATGTCGTCACATTACATGTTGATGACACAGAAATTATGTGAGGATTAAGGGTTACACTCTTTTTATCGTCTGAAAGTTTAGTAGTCATACTATATGTGGTTAAGGAGTTAGCCTCCAAAGTTTGTTTTAAAAACTGCACATTTTTGCTGGGGTCCGTTTGGACCCCAGAGGGACTGAGCACAAACTTTCCTTATAATTTCCACATAATTGTACTAATCTTTGCGAAAACTAAGGAGAAGGTATAAGACATATTGACTGACAAAGTCACGGAAGGATTTTTTCTTCAGATCAAAAAATGTTCAAATGGCACTTCAAAATGTACGCCTGGGATCCAAACGAACCCCACTCGGGTGTTTGAATGTTAATTAAAAATTCATAAATTATGCTAATGAGAGGACGTATCTGCTCAAAATCCAAGATGACCGACAATACCATGATGAAAAGTATAACCACCTTATTTTAACTCGGTATTTTTTGGTATTTCTTACAGGTATTATGGAAATTCCCCGTTTTGGCCAAATAATCAATTGATTGCGTCATAATGACGTCATATTTCGTCATAATGATATAAAGATTTAAGAGATTATAAAAATCGACGAGTATATCAACCCCTGCAAATTTGATGATCGTATAGTAAGCTGTTTTGAAAATACGAGGGGGGGGGGGCGAATGAGCCCCCCAGTCTAGATAGGGTTAAATTAATAGTGAAAAATTACTATAATACTGAAATTGAAATACTTGAAAGTCCATCTGTGTTGGTAGAAGTCATTATTGAACTAGTTTAAATTATAATATCCAACACAATTCCCAACGTATTCACACAGAATCACCGTGTCATTCGGTATCACTGGGCAAAGTAAAAATCTTGGAATTAAATCCCAGAACAATACAAATGAAGACCACAGGGTTTTAGACTGCTAAACTAGAGACACTTTTTGTATATCCACTCACACGTGCCGTGTAATAAAATCATTACCTATGTAGGAGAATCTGAAGCCCTGAGCCGTGGCATAGGAGTTTGAGGTAAACCTTGCGAAGATCTGGTTAGATGTGCTGGTTGTCGTGTTGACTGACACTGACAGCCCTGTTATGCTGGAAATCAAAATAGATCATTACCTCAATTCTATATTACCCGGAAAATATTGAAGCTTTTGATTCTGAAGCTAACAAATTACACCAGAACTCACTCTCTGCATTATCCAAACTTCTCTACTCCGGACGAAACTGTTTGGCCATTCAGCACATTACCTCAGCAATTCAAAGGCACTATCACTGTCTCCATCGTAGATTTTCAACCAGTCAGAACGGGGCTCAAGGTAAACAGTGTCAAACGTAAGAAGAATGAGTGTTCCTTCTGCCACAGTGATCGTCCACTCACAAGTCACATCGTTGCCGTAGTCATCGGGGTAGTTCGGTGATGTCACAGTACCTCCGGGTGGAGCCGTCAGGATGCCTCCACATCCATGAGCATTGGTCGGTGCTGCGGTGTCTAAGGGAATAAATAGTATCAACGGTCAACTGCAAAATGTACCCAGCAGACTGGAATTTTGTCGAACTCCGTCTTCTTTTATCATTTCACAGGGATTTCTACTGGATTTTTGCTTGTCAAAAGTCACTTTGATTTTATTCTGGCCGCGATTTGTATTACACAGTATGTCACCCCCCCCCCCCATATTTTTGGTGGTAACAAGATTTCCATAATTCAATGTCGTTTGGTCAATGATAGTAGATTTAAGTAAAAAGAACAAGGTACGTATTGGTCCCGTTTTCATGTGAAGGCAGGTAAAATAATGATGTTGGATGAAAAGAATCCTGGAGTAAGAAATCGATTAGATTTTAGCCCTCTGGCGGCTTATTACGGTACTGCAATGGAACATCCTATTTTAATATGTCGACATCTGGATATGCTACCGTGGTGACAGAAACAAGACTACTTGGTCTCCAGATTCAGTCGGACCTTGGGTGGGACGCACAAGTGGACGGTATGGTGACTAAAGGGAGTAGGCGGCTGTTTCTACTATGCAGACTACGGCGGGCCGGCCCCCCAACAGCTGACTTCATTGCCATCTACTGCGGGAACGTTCGACCGTATGCAGCTCGTTTGAAACGCCGCCCTCGGCAACAAACAGATCATCAGACAAGAACGCGTTCAGAAACGTGCTTGTAGGATCATGTTGGTTCGGCAGTACACTACATATTCGGAAGCCTTTTATTAATTTGTTCAGCTGTTTACAAACAGCCAGGGCTGCCCAACTAGCCGTAGGCTATTGTCAAGGGCTAACCCTGTACATGTTCGCACATGTTCACACACGACGGGTTATACCGCCCCTTACGGGGTGACACACCCGTCCGGGTGAATGATGTAGATCACCATGTGGCTGATACGAGACAGAAGTTCGCCAAGCCTCCATCCGGGTGATTTGAAGTGAATTACCAACTCCCGACAGAAGGAAGCTTTTGGAACATCGGTGGATTTTCAGACTCTGTCTGATCGTAGACACGACCTCTGTTTGCACTTTGCAAAGAAGGTACAACAGTCGCCACACTTCTGTTCCTGGCTGCCTCCAACTCGAGGAGAATAGCATGGTAGACTACTCAGAAACTCACGTCAGCCCTCTCAAGTCAGGGGTACTAAGCGCTACACCACGATTGCTTAACCAGCGATTGCCAAACTCCTTATTGTATATCTACAAAACTGAACTGATATTCATGTTTGACAGTTAACTTGTTTCTGATGAATTGATACAGAAACCCGCTCTTATTATATAATTGTATTCGTCCGCAACTACCATGATATATTTATTACTGGCAATGATGGAACATTACTTTTGAATATCTACCGAAGTTTGTTTTTCTGCATACTATAGTAGTTTGATTGTAAATTACTGCACAATTCAGTGTTTACTGCAATGCCATTTTATACATGTTTTGTCAATAAACCAATTACTATTACTACTACTACATAGTAGTATGAGTACTAGCAGATGGTTTGACTGTCAATATTTTGACCAGTGTTAAGTCCGTCAAATGTGTATTTTATTTAGCATAGATATTGTTGATGCGTTAGTCATTTGCATAATAAGAATATTTCATTGAGATATGAGGTCTACGGACTCTTAATGGTGAAGAAAACAAAGCCCCTGTGCTTGCTGTAATCTATCACATTAACAACAGCTGTGTCTTTACCTGTGTAGGAGAACTGGAACCCCTGAGCCTCGGCAGTTAAGTCAGAGGTAAACCTCACGAACATCTGGTTAGATGTGCTGCTGATGTTGTTGACTGACATTTTGCCTGTTAAGCTGGAAATCGAAATAAAGCATTATTGTCTCCGTTTTTGATTCTTGATTTTAAAGCTACGTTCACTCTTTTACTCTGAAAGAAAACTGATTGGTCGTTCAGGACATTACCTTATCAACTCTGATGCACTATCACTGCTTCCATCGTAAATTTCCAGATAGTCACGCCCCTCTGGTACGTCCATAAGGTCGAAGCTGTCAAACACGAGACGAACAATTCTTCCTTCTGCCACGATGATCTTCCACACACATGTCACATCTCTGGGGTAGAAGTTGGGGTAGTTTGGTGACGTCACAGTACCTCCAGGGGGAGCAGTCAGGGTACCTCCACACGCAAGGGCACTGGTCTCTGCTATGTCTGAGGGAGATATAGAGCACCAAAGGTCAACTGCAATACGCAAAAAAATTTATATTAAAATGTGTGCCTTAACGAGCGTAAATACGTGCAAGAGGCTGTTAAACAAGCGTGGACAATGTAGCGATAGGGACGTTTGTTACATGCAGCATGCTGCGGATTCCTACGCCATTGTATATCATAGCAACAATGAGCTAAAATCGCATATTGCAGTCACATTAATCATTTATAAAGAAACATACGAAACAACGTAACGTTGATGTAACAATCCTGAATAAATGTACGTACATAACAAAAAAAAACAACATTAATTAACCGTAACAATCCTGAATAAATGTACGTACATAACAAAAAAAAAACATTAATTAACCAAACGGTAGTAAACCACAGCCTGCCCTCCCCATCCCTATGGCAAGCTGAATTTTGTTATACCTCTGTAGCCTACCTTACATCGCAATATGGCTATTCTCCACCATACTCATATATCGTTTACTATTCATCAAAGTACTAGTGATCTGTATCAAAGTATTGCAATATTGAAGATCAAATGTATCACTTGATACAGATAAAAGCCAGAACTAAGGCTACATAATAAAAAAAGGAAAAGTAATCTCGATCCAGTTTAAGCTCACTGAAGAGCTAGTCTTTCACTGGTCGTGACAGAGAGGACAGACCGGGTTCATTGTACCGGGGAAAATCACCTAGCTCCTTTAGACAAGACAAAAATGAACAGTGGACCACGGCTACACGTCCTGTCCTAAAGACTGCAACCCTTTCCGGTAGCGTACATGCCTGGTGAGACAAGTGCACAGCCGGAATTGAACGCACAGCTTCTAGTTCCAGAGGCAGGGATGCTAACAACTGGACTAATTGCAAGCACGCTACCAAAGAGGCCTTACCACAGATCGGTACGTCACAATCCTCCCATCTAGCGCTGGGATCCGTGGTGAAGCACCACACTCCGGAATGCCCATCCGGATTCCGGCAGTAGTTCTCGTCCAATCCTGCAGCTGTGTGCTGGTGAGAATGGGGACTTTGACTGTCCCAGCGCTGACACGTCTTGCCTGTTGAGGTCACATTGACTGTTCCTATGTAGGTTGAACCATCTCCCACCAGGCAACTCTCTGGTTCGGGAATTTAAAAGAATTAATGTTCAACAAAAAGGTTTCTAAAAAGGTTTCTTATTGATATTAATAAACTCTACCAAGATGTCAATGGCATTGCCGTCAAATTGGCGTCACATGTAATTTGGGACTCGCCATTTTTGATCGGCACTCTTATATTTTCTAGAATACATTTTTGGGGGACACATCACAAAATGGACATAAATGTTCGGTTTTTTGGGGGGAAAGTGAGTGGCGAAATTCGAGTAACAATAACTTGATTATACATTTCCTTGTGATATGGCTCACCATCAAGAACTTTGTCCAATTATGTCTACAAATTAGCATAAAGTATGACTATTAAGAGTCATTGCACGAGAAAACAAGGCAGAGGTTCCGAGATGGGGGTCAGCCAAATCGGTTCATACTTTGTACGTAGGTATGTGAAACTATGAACAGCGATATAGGCCACAGCAAGTAAATTTTGTGGATGACATCAGCGCGCAAAATAAAATTTTGCCTGATTTCAGAAAAAAAAAAGATTTCTTTCTTTTGCAGAGATAGTGAACATGACATTAAAGTACCAAAGTGAGCAAATATATTGTGTTGTAGCCTAATGATTGTACTTGTAGAAGTGACACTTGCGGGGTACCCAGGACTGTAGGTATAGAAATGAAACTTATTGGATAGTTGTAATTGTAAAAGTGACACCAATATGGAAGCCATGAGTGTGGTTACCAACTTTGTTGGTGATGCCAGTCTACCACACTAGTGTCACTTTTACCACACCAGTACATGTCTTGAATACAGGAATGAATGACTAGTTGGCTCGGATACCATGTTTTGTACCTATAATTCTTGTTACAATGTCTAACACAACATTATGGTGCCTAGTTTTGAAAAAAGTATAGGTCAATTAAAGGTCAAAGCATGCCAAAGGTCACAATTTTTTGCAACATTTTAAAAAGATATTATATACATGCTTCAGTGACTCTAGCAGAAATCTCGACAGTTGTGATCAAAATTTAAAGAGGGATAAACGATTTCAAAAATAAATCAATATAGGGTAGGCATACTCCACGTTATGCACAGATCCGGAAATAAGTTCCCTCCCCGTAACAAGCAAACTTTTCTACTGCACGATTTCATCATATGGTCTACCTGTTGGGCCCATTTAAAATTGATTTGCATTGTTATGCCGATTATAACCACAATTCCAGGGCTTGTCCATTGATGTTTCCGGAGGGGGTGAAAATCTAGATAAACACGAAGTACTTTGCACTTCTTCGGGTTTATTGTGGTCGCTAACACAGTTTATGGTTCTTGAGGCGTACGTCTCAATTCATACCATTACACCGATAAAACAACAGTTTTGACCTTTTTTTCTATTTGATTTTGGACAGAGAGGGGCTATGTTACATTGCACTCAAGTTTTAGAACTTATATCAACAGTGCCACATACACAGTACGTATATACAGAAAGAAGGTAAAGATGGAGTTTTCTTTTACCTCCCCGACCGAAGTCAGGTACCCATTTTTACACCTGGGTGAAGTGAGGAAGGTCATGTTAAGTGCCTCTCCCAAGGGCACAACATCGGGGGCACGTCGGGTATCGACCTCGGGACCTATAGATTCCGAGTCGACCTATCTACCAGTTACGCCACACGCGACGCCACTGTTGACTTCCTTCGTTACAACTAAGAACAAGTGCCCGTAGCTGGCTGCTGACCAGCACAGAAACATCAAAAGTATGAACACAAGAAACGAACACCTCACCTGTGTCAGCTGTGTCGCCTATGACTCTGTCTGTAGCTGTGTAGGAAAACTGGAACCCCCGAGCCGTAATACTGAGGTCTGAGGTAAACCTCACGAGCATCTGGTTAAGTACACTGGTAAAGTAACTTAACGGCACTTGTCCTGTTAACCTGGAAATCGAAATAAAGCATTATTGTCTCCGTTTGTGTTGCCATTAAATATAGAAGCTTTTGATTATTCCCTTCGTGAAACGAAGGGTTTGTAGTCAGTGCCGTTTTGATGTCAGGGGGTCGTTTGTCAGCCTGATAACTAGGGAACGCGTGAATGGATGTTTTTGATATTTGGTATGTGGGTAGGATTAGACATGACGAAGGAATGGCAGGAATTGAGTTACGGCAGGGCGCTCTAGCGGCGTTATGGTACTGCAGCGGAACTTCCGGTTTTGCTATTTTTTGTTTGGGACTTGTTTGGGTGATGATTTGTAAGTGCTAGGTAGCTGTGTAAAAGCATAGTAAGGTGTGTAAGTTTTGGCCACCTAGGGGTTTCGCAGGGGCGTTGAAAGTAATTCTTGTTTAAGGTTTTGAGAAGGAATAATGCAAGAAGGGGTTGATGGATGTTAATGATTGTAGGTATGCAGACAGCTTACGTTATGAGGTACATAATGCATTGTATACGTGTTATGCAAATTAGGTGGTAATTTACATTATACAATAGGTATGTGTAGAAACCTTATATAGGGCGTGTCTGTGAACAGTACAGCTGCGTAAGACCATGACAGATTGATCTGATTTTTGGTATGTGGGTAGTTCTTGAGAAGGAGAGGAAACGTACGGGGTGTTTTTTCGTCTAGTGGCATCTGACGGTTTTGCGGGGGATGTTTGTACGTGGAAAAATAGTGTGTAGTGTGCTAAGTAAGGCGATTACGCAATAGTGGTTTATATTTAGGAGTTACGTCATTCAGTTGTGCATGGGCCCCGTCCTCACAGGAAGTGACCCCAAAGGTCATAGTTGCGCAATAGAAGACAGCACGACTTATATATACCAGACGATTACAAGACAATGGTACTATAGGGACAGTACATTATACATGATGGGGTGTAAATGTTTCCTATAAGATTTGATAATCTGTAGATTAAGGGCAATGAATAAGGGCAATGATGATATTGTTTACAGGGGCCTACATGTATATTATACGTTTTAAAAGGGTTGTACATGTAACAGTTACTGCCGGTACAATACATTGTTGAACAAAGCAGGGTTTGTTTTTCACAGTAACTTGTAGTCATTGATGAGATTGTTTATAGGGATTGTACATTAGACATATAGGATGCACAATGTAGTGGACTGCATTGTGAAACAAAGAATGCTACATCATCATTGTTGCAAGCAAAAAGTCGGCAATAATGATCTGTAAAGGGGGCTATACAAAGAAAAACTATAATTTATAATATCACTTTGTAGAAACGTCCATTCAATGTATCAAGTCGTCAATATTCACAATATTGATCCGTCAACCCTTACCTTGTTATTACCATCTAAAGGGATGATTCGATTGCGTACGCGCGGAAAACTTGCTGTCAATTCCGGGAATTTTTAACAATCGGACATACTAGTACACAACTCAGTTAGGCTAATATTTCTCTCTTTGTTAGTTAGAGTCCATTCCAAGTCATCGTGCGGATGTTTGTTGTCATTGTTTAGAAATGATTTTAAAGTTTTGTAATTATATGTCTAGAATCGACATTTGATACTTCAGAAATATTTTAAACATTATTTCAATTTCAGAAATATTTCCCCGGTCCTGTAAAACTTTGGAAATATTCATGGTGTGGAATTAGATACTTCTAATGGTTTCTAAATAATGATAACAGCATTCTACCATTATTTACCATTTTCTACCATTTTTTGTAACATTTTGTAAATGGGTCAGTGGGCTGGGAAGATAGCAATTCACACATCCTTGCAAAGTATGGTTGGGTGTCAATGCAACAATGGCCCACCACAAAGGATCCACCAGTGCCCAGCAGTGAAATCTAAAAATATACAGAGGCAACAACAGAGCTTACTTTTATTGGGGCAATTAACTAATTTAACCATTTGGCAAAGTTTACAAATATTTGTGTGAAAGAATCACACAGAGGTTTCACAATTATTCTAAAAAATATTTTGTGCAGTTACTTTCAAAATGTTTCTAAACTATTCAAATGAATTCAAATAGATGAATATTTTCTTAGTCAATTTTTAAAAAATCAATTATTGTGGCTTACATATTCTTTTATTCAACATAATTCAGACTTATTACAAATATCACCTAAAACCCTCATGCTGACTTGGAATTGACTAATGTGTCTTATCTTTGAGTATCTGCTATTATGAGATGAAGTAGGCGTATAATTTGGGTACCTACTGGCTGGCAAAATACAACTAGTTATTATTATTATTAATATAAACTGTCCTCATTACTTATGCCCCCGATTTGCATGATAAAAATTGATTATGTAAGGCATCTCCAAAGCTATCTCACTCACTCGCTCGCTCACGGCCCATGACAAAAGCTATCTGCATTCCAAATACCATGACAATCTGTCAACGCAAACTATTCCATTTCAAAGGGATGATGCAGCTACATAGGCGCGAAAAAAAGGTGTAGAATTCCGAGACTTTTTGCCAATCGAACGTATCATTTTCTGTAAGGCTAGCCCCTGAGATGTCTATAAAAAACACCCTCCAACCACCACACCCTCGCCCATTTCACGAAGGTTGAGTTCTACGAACGCTTGTTGATTCTGAAGCAAGACTCATTCTCTTGATTCTGAAGCTACTCTCAATCTCAACTCTCACTCTCTGCATTATCCATACTGCTCTACTCTGGAAGAAAACTGATTGGTCCTTTAGGACATTACCTCTTCAATGGTGTAATCCTATCACCGTCTTTGTCGTAGATTGTCAAAAAGTCGAAGCCGTCCTCAAGGTGGAAGCTGTCAATAGTAAGAAGAACCATCCTTCCTTCTGCCACAGTGATCGTCCACTCATAAGTCACATCGTTGTCGTAGTCATTGGGGTAGTTCGGTGATGTCACAGTACCTCCAGGTGGAGCCATCAGGATACCTCCCCATTCTGCAATATCATGGTAAAAATGTATGGTAAAGTGTACCTTACGTGATCGCAAATACATGCGCGATGTTGCGATGTGGACGTTCACAATATCGCGAGGATAGCGTGTTACGAATCCCTACATCTTTCATCACACTTAATTGGTAAATGACTTAGGCTTAGGTCCCACTTTTAAATAAGGAGTCCTTCCGGGCAGTTCACGGGCTGTGTTTGGGCACTTTCGGGCGTTACCTCCTCGTGGCTCCGTGGAGCACCTTGCGACGTTTCAACGGGCAACGTTTCATTGTGACCAAGACAGCCTGTAAGCGGCAGGTGATACCACCCCCATGTAATACATTGTATCTGATGCAATCGTTGTGCACTCTACTTGACTTGGTATTTCGTCGGATCCGTGAGGTGGGCGACCGAATCTATAGAAAATACGGAAATGGTATTTCGTCGGATCCGCCTGCCGTGAGGGGGGCAACGAATCCATAGCAAATACGAAAAGGGCATTTACTAGGATCCGTCTGCTGTGAGGTGGACAATGAATTTATAGAAAATACGAAAAGGGTATTTCCCAGGATCCGTCTGCTGTGAGGTGGACAATGAATCCATTTAAAATACGAAACGGGTATTCCCTATGATCCGTCTGCTGTGAGATGGACAATGAGCTATGGCAATAGTACTATGATTTTATAGCTAGCAGATGTTGGACTGTCAACATTTTGACCAATGCCAAGTCCATTAAAGGTGTATTTTACTTAGTATAAATTATGTTGATGTGGTAGTCATTTGCAAAATCAGAATAATTCATAGAGATATGATGTGTCCATGTGCTTGCTCTAAACTATCATCTTACCAAAGGCTGTGTCTATGTAGGAGAACTGGAACCCCGGAGCTGTGACTGCCCCGTCAGATGTAAACGCCACGTACATCATGTTAGACGTGCTGGTGATGTCGTCGACTGACATTTGCCCTTTTAATCTGGAAATAGACATAAAGCATTATTGTCTCCGTTTTTATTTTCGATTTGAAGCTATTCTCTACTCTCAACTCTCTCTGCATTATCCAAACTTCTCTACTCTGGAAGAAAACTGAATGGTCGTTCAGGATATTACCTTATCAGCAAGTCTGAAGCACTATCACTGCCTCCATCGTATATTTCCACGTAGTCATCACCGTCATCAAGGTGGAAGCTGTCAAACGTGAGACGAACCATCATTCCTTCTGCCACGATGATCTTCCACACACATGTCACATCGTTGTCGTAGTTATTGGGGTAGTTAGGTGACGTCACAGTACCTCCAGGGGGAGCCGTCAGGGTACCTCTACACCCAGGGCCACTGTTCTGTGCTGTGTCAGGGGGAGATATAGAGCACCAAAGGTCAATAGCAAGACGCAGAAATGTTATATCAAAACGTGTGCCTAAAACAAGCGTAAATACGTGCAAGAGATTGTTAAACAAGCGTGGACAATGTAGCGATAGGGACGTTTGTTACATGTAGTATGATGCGGATTCCTACGCCATTGTTTATCATAGCAACAATGAACTAAACTCGCATATTGCAGTCACATTATAACGAAACATGCGAAACAACGTAACGTTCATGTAACAATCCTGTATACATGTAAGTACTAAAAAACGTTGATTAACCAAACGGTTGTAAACCACAGCCTGTCCTCCCCATCCCTATGGCAATCAGAATTTTGTTATACCTCTGTAGCCTACGTCACATCGCAATATGGTTATTCTCCACCATACTCATATATCGTTTACTAGTCATCAAAGTGCTTGTGATCTGTATCAAAGTATTGCAATATTGAAGAGCCAATGCAGGACTTGATACTTGAACTAATGTTACATAACACAAAAGGAAAAGTGATCTCGATCCAGTTTAAGCTCACTGAAGAGCTAGTATTTCACGTGTCAGAGAGGACAGACGCAACCCTTTTCGGTAGCGTGTATGCCGGGTGAGCGACACAGCCGGAATTGAACACACAGCTTCCAGTTGCTGATGCAGTAATGATAACCACTGGACTAAGCACGCTGCCAAAGAGTCCTTACCACAGATTGGTACGTCACACAGCTCCAATCTAGTGCTGGGATCCATGGTGTAGCACCACACTCCGGATGAGCCGTCCGGATTCCGGCAGTAGTTCTCCTCCAATCCGGATGCCGGGTTGAAAATATGCCAGAGATGTGTGTAGTCGTGATTATGGGGTGTCTGACTGCCCCAGCGCTGACACGTCTTGCCTGTTCTGGTCACAGAGACTGTTCCTATGTAGGTTGAACCATCTCCCACCTGGCAATCCTCTGGTTCGGGAATTTAAAAGAATTGACGTTCAACAAAAAGGCATGTAAAAATGTTTCTTATTTATATAAAGCTCTCCCCAATATGTCAATTGTCAATGGCAAGCGCATTGCCATCAAATTTGCGTCACATGTAATTTGGGACCCGCCTTTTTGATCGGCACTCTCATACTTTCTAAAATACATTTTGGGGGACGTATCACAAAATGGACATAAATGTTCATATGACCTTTTTGGGGAAAAAACACGATAGTGGTGGAATTTGAGCTACAATAAATTGATTACTCCCCCTATCGTGATATGGCCCACCATCATGAATTTTGTCCAATTATATCAACAAATTAGCATTAATTATGAATATTGAGAGACTTTGCACGAGAAAACAAGCCAGACGTCGGAACATGGGGGTCAGCCATAGGTAGGTGATAGGTATGTGGAACTATGAACAGGCATATAGTCTTCTATTTTTCGTTATGGCGTTCTGGGACCCCTACTCAGAGACCCTCGAAAATGAAACAATTTATGACTGAAATTTGCTGAAGTTACGTAGGCTACCCTGACAAATGTTTTAAAGATACGAACGATTTGCATTTATGTAAAGCATGGGTTGTCTACCTTTACAAAATTACAGATAAAAACTTAAGTTGAAACATTGAGGTTAGAGGGTGTACTAGGGGTTACCAGAACCACGGAAAGCAGAGTTTTCATCTCTCTGAATTTTAGTCAGTTTTAAGGCCCATTATCTGCTACGCGCAGTGGCTCGGGTGGATGGTTTTAATGTTGCTGGAAAGAGGAACATCTACATCTTAAAAAAAAATCTGAAAACAATCGTTATCTATTTGGGCCATTAATAACTCGAGCCAAGAGCCATATCTGTAACGATGGTATCTGCTGTAGAATAGCCATGACACAAAAACAAACAATGCAAGACTAAAATACGGTTGTTGTCGAAGTCATGGAACAGTTGCTTGTTTGGAAGTGGTGAAGACACTCGAGTCTTTAGAACCTTTTTTGTTCGGGCGAGAAAGATTGAATTTTGCCACAGTGCTAAAGATGCACGGGTAGTATCATAGGAGTACGCGCCTGATAATATTTATTCTGGTTCAGCAAGGTGGAGCCGGTCAGAGGTCATTGTCTGACCGCATTGTCTATGGAAAAAGGCCGGGGTAAAACAGAGATCAGGCCCTCTGAGGTTAGGCATTGGAGACCATCCTAGGTACATGTACATGTACAAATTGATTTTTGACATTTCCCGTTTTCAGTAGCCATTTTATTTATAAAAGTGAAGAAAGACATCGGAGTGTTTTTGTACCCAGTATGCCAAGTTTTGGGCATAACCTAAATTGTATCACCGGTCCAAGAAAACATAACCTGATGTCCTTTCGGGGAATATGTGTTTGGAAAGTTTTAGCTAATTTGTTATGTGTTGGTAAATTTTGCAGATCTTTGCATATCGTGTGGTGGACTGTTCGATTATAACAGGGCTAAGGTACTATCTGTAAAGGTTTTGTCACAGACTTTATTTTTCCATTGTGCATAAACTTAATTTTCCAATAATTTCTTGGCCCTGAAACAACCGTGACACTTGAAACCGTGTCCAGGCCCAGACATAGCCCGGATATGTTGTAGAGAATGAGAGGATAGTCCACATAAAAGGAGTGAGAACAGACGCAATGTTGCCGTGACTGGAATTGATCTTTATTCGCACAGGATACTCTCGCACACTTCTCTCTTCTCTGGTCAATATATGCTCTGACCCCGCTTAACATATCTTCTCTTTATCTAACCGGCAAGGACAGGCTATTGGAAACATATGCTCATCGATGAAGTCAGGTTCTAAACAGAGCCGCCCCTACCGACGGTCTCAAGAGGGCAAAAGGCAGTCTTTCTCGGAAGTCCCACGTCTCTCGGGGTTCTGGTCGACAAACGTACCTGCGTCATGGATTCGGGATGTTTTCATATGGGAATAATCATTATATTACAATGTCAAATCTCACAAGTGTGCCAGGGTTCAGATATTTCCGGAAATCTGAGTTTTCATATAGTGGTTTTTATGGTATTAATGTTCAGGCATACTAACACACCATTGCTGTACTGCAGTTTGTACATGGCAGTATACATCGTACCTGTTCAATATACGGCAATTGATTTAAAAAAAAAGTAAAATGCACATGTCATCATCCACACATACCCTTTTCGTAACTTTTGTTAGAGACTTCTAGATAGGTTTCAATAAATGTATAAAGTAATTCTGCATTCATGTGCCCCATGTATGAAATGATACAACACTTGTGGTGTCCCAATAAACCCCATTCAAAGCCTTTTACTTGTGTAAGACATCGTAGATATGCAGAATGATTTAGTAATGTACACAATGACGTTGAAGACCAACCATAAACATGTGTAAAATAATCATAATTTCTTTACATTCTGAGTCAAACTCTCTACCAGTTACGCCGCACGCGACGCCACTGTTGACTTCCTTCGTTACAACTAAGAACAAGTGCCCGTAGCTGGCTGTTCACCACCACAGAAACATCAAAAGAAAGATGAACACAAGAAAAAGGCACCTCACCTGTGTCCGCTATGGCTATGTCTGTGGCTGTGTAGGAAAACCGGAACCCCCGAGCCGTAATACTGTAGTCTGAGGTAAACCTCACGAACATCTGGGTAGATGTACTGGTGATCTGAGTTGGTGGCACTTGTCCTGTGAGGCTGGAAATTGAAATAAAGCATTATTGTCTATGTTTCTGTTGCCCTCAAATATAGAAGCTTTTGATCATTGATTCTAAAGCTACTCTCACTCTCTGCATTATTTATATTTTTGTACTCTGGAAGAAAACTGATTGGTCATTCAGGAAATTACCTTTGTAATTCTGTAATAGTATCAATGCCTCTGTCGTAGATTGTCAAAAAGTCGAAATCGTCCTCAAGGTGAAAGTTTTCAATACTAAGAAGAACCATGCTTCCTTCTACCACGGCGATCGTCCACTCACAAACCACGTCGTTGCCGTAGTCATCGGGGTAGTTCGGTGATGTCACGGTACCTCCAGGGGGAACCATCAGGATGCCCCCACATCCTGCAATATGACAATGGTAAAAATGTATTGTAAAGTGCAACTTAAGACGATATGAATACATGCACGATTTTGCGATGTGGACGTTCACGATATCGCGATATCATGTTTTATCACACTTAATTGGTAATTGGTTTAGGCTTAGGTCCCAATTGAAAAAAAGGAACCTGCCGGGCAGTTCACGGGCTGCAGTTCACTGCAGAGTGCTATGCCAAAGGGAAAGAAGAAGACGGGAGGAAAAGACAAATAGCCGCCTTTATAGAAAGCCAGTCCATGCACTTTTTTATGATATCAAAACACCAGACTACAAAAAACAAGCTAAAGGAAGATGTTTGGCTCAAGACCGTTTCCTCTGCAATTGGTATCACGCGTAGGTTTATGACTTAACCAACTTAGCAGAGAAAGGACTAAGTGAATGTAGATAATCCCAGCAGAACTTCTTTTAACCCCCCAAATATGACATGTATACGTGCCCACTAGGAGCTTGCCTGATGTCCGATCGTCTTTCCGCTTTTACTTTTCGTATCCGAAAACAGCCCGTGCGGGCCCCGGCAGGGAAATGTTACGTAGGCCTTAGCGCTCTTGACACTGGCTAAATATGTATACCAGAATATATAAACTGGCTATAATTCCAGACTCAAGATGAGTACATTTTGTTTCAACATGTATTTCTATACAACACGTTCAATATTCGATGTTCAATGTTTTATTCGCCGCACACGTACTTGTGTGATTGCCGTGAAAGACTTTATAGACAACTTCCTATTCCAAAACCTAAACTCAGCATAAAAAGTTTGGAATATCAACTTCGATTGGAATACTTGTGTAATTTTCTTACATTCGATATCCAACTCATTGAGATTGCAAATTCATGAAACAAGCAACGGACCTACTAATTTGGGTAAGTCGCCAAAAAAGTGGCCAAATTCCCTGGTTAGTGTCTATAGCATTGTTGTTCTGTTGAGATGGGCACGGGTGTCAATGATCCAATCTGTTGTTTGTTCTAGTTGTAATGTCATTTTTAGTACAAGGGAAAATCAATGTTATTTTTAGCACATCAGACATCCAATGTTACCACTGAAATCACCTGCACCCTGCAGGTGGGGGCCAAGAAATTAACACCTGTGGATAATTGTGCCGCCGTAATGGTGCCGTACCGTCATCCACGTGTGTTCATTTTTTTTGTATTTTTGATGTTGCTGTTCTTGTCTTACACAGAACTTCACCATGCCACGTCTATCCTACGTGGATAAGCTCCGTGCTGTAGGGCAGGTTCAATTTGGCGCCCATCATAGGGATGTTGCAGTTTTACTTGGAGTGCGCAAAAGTACAATTTTCAAAACTGATAGCAATGTTCCAAGCAACCGGTGATGTGAAAGGCAGGCCGCACACCGGACGTCCCAGGGCCAAAACACCTGGGCAAGATCGGTATCCTACCCGTAAAACACTGAGGAGCCACAGACTTTCATCCACACGACTCCAGTTCTCGAACCGGTACAGAACACGACTTTCGCATTAAACCATCAAGAACAGACTACACGCGGTCAATCTGAGAGCTCGTGTTGCTGCCACGAAGCCTGCATTGTGACGGAAGCTCAGCGCTAAGCCCACTTACAATGGTACCTCACACATTGTGGTTGGAGGAACCGTGTAGATTGAAGGCCATGTTTTTTGACGAGAGAATGTTTACACTGATAAAGTGACAGCGTTTAGTGGAGGCAGCGTCATGGTGTGGGGTGGTATAACCACCAGGGCAAAGACTAGGATTTTCGTCATTCCAGGTAACCTGCATGCGAAGTGATAAAGGGGATAAAATATTCTTGATACAGTGGCAATCCCTTTTCTCCGTAACGTGGGGCCAAATACCATGCTGCAGGACGACAAAGCCCGCCCGCACAGAGCGAGAATCATCACAGATCATCTGCAGTATGCAGGCGTAGAGAGGATGGAATGGCCGTCTAACAACCCTGATCTGAAGCCTATCGATATCTCTGGGACAAGCGTGGGGCATACTCAGACCGAAAATGTCTATTTTGAGCTCGCCAACAACTCGCCTGAGCTAATTCTTGATTTGTAATGAGGGCTCAGCGGCGCGCGGTAGGTCTACCCGCTACTGAATATTATAAGACTCCTTCGTCGTCACTAAGACTCAGAAAGATTGTTTTATTTAAGAATGAACTTTCCATTGGGGAATGTGTATTGCTTATCCCTGTTCATTTATCATATTACCCTCGTAGTCAATCCCATCAAAAGAATATGTACTGAACAGACGTAATTTGGGGGCTTATTGTGGCGGCACGCTCACGTTTTTAGGCTTGTGTTGCTCGTTTTATAGATTTGCAATCGCAACAAGTAAGATTTCATAGGAAAGAAAAGTACACAAGCATTCCAATGATATGTAATACAATAAGATTTAGTCTGAAACACACGGCGGTCGGTTGCTAGGGTATTCTTTCCCGTTGGTAAGCGCGTTCGACAGAATATCGGGTTACTGGAGGTCTACTTTGGCCTACCCGTAAAAAAATGAAAATAAACGAAATGTTTTGACAATAAAAATCTTTTCAAAATAATATCAAATTACTTATTTCACATACTTACAATCTTGTCGTTTGAATTTTGATAGATGTTTTCTTTCGATGTTGCTCAAAAAGACGATTATTTTCTGTTCGCACCTAGTTAGGCCATGTTGATTTGATTATATGGATGACATCCTCCGGGAACTCCAAAACTGATGCGAGCGAGCGAATAAAAAAAAAGTTTGGCCAAAAAAAAAAGTTGCCTTCAGTATGAAATCAAAGTGGCCAGGAAGGTTGAACATAGGACTAAACACACATAGTATGGTATACCATGATCCTCTGGACCTGAATTTTCTGTACTGGTACCTCCCCCAACCAACAATAGATTTTTTTTCCGTCCTTTCACATCTTTTCCTTTGACTTTAGATTAATTTTGGCATTCTATATATGGCATTAGTTATCTGTTTTCTGATACTTTTTTTTTCAATCTACAGAATATTTGTGCTCATTTTACAGCTGCTTTTCACAATTTATTGTGTGGTCGAAAACTTTTTTTTTTTTGGAAATGGCCGAAAATTGGTGCGAGCGCGGATGTCATCCATATAATCAAATCAACATGGCCTTACCAATGATAAAAAATCGACATTTTCTAAAGATCCCGAAAAAAGAAGTCTAGGGAAAACCGTTGCGGTCATTTTGAGTCGTCAATGAATTAATTTAGACTCTTCTTGGTCGCGATCTTAAGCGATGTTTGCACGCATGTCATGCCGCACGAAGAGCGGTAGGGTGTAATTGATACCGGTGCAAACAACACTTAAAATATTCAAGGTCACCAACAGTTAAATATTACATGTCCCAAACATAGTAATAGCATGGATGTACTGTCCAGAAAAATTGTTTACATAGGTGAAAAAAATATTTTTTTTGGCTAATGCAATTCAGTTTTGGGGAAAAGTACAGACAGCCATGTTTACCGGCAACGACCGCAGATGACCCCAAATAGAACACGGGTTCGGTTGAAATTACGTCAGATCCAACATCGAGGAACAATATTCGAATTCGGCTAGACATGGGAGTTTTTGAGCCCCTATTTGCCAACATTGACAAGTAATTGTTGTTGATATTCTAAACTTTTTGTGCCGAGTTTATATGTGTGGTCATTGGCCTTGTACTACTAAGGAAACTCCTTAGAAATAGAGAAAGGGAGACTTAAGTATGGCTGCATCTTACTTGTGCACTTCTTGCATTGTGGCCTTTTTGTAACCATGGATGATTGCAAGATCCTTGTCAAACGGGTATAATAAAATTAAGATTGAAGTAAATCACCCCGCACCAAAAAATATGGTCTCGTCCGTTACCAAGGCGCCTGATATAACTATACCACGCAAATGGCACAAATAGAGGTTATTTTTTTCAAAATCGCGGATTTAAAAGAGATTTCAAAATAGATCTATTCACTTAGGATACTTGGGACAAAACAGGAAACATATCATGAACTATATTTCCAACCTCAATCAAAATACCCTTACAGTTAAGGAAATGACATAAATCTCCTATTATACTGAGCGGAGGTACTGTTGAACTGCAGTTAAGATATGTTGCAGTTTGTTTACTGTAGATTGTTCACCAAAGTAAAATGATGAGAAATGCAAAGAAAATAGAGTTGTAGTGATGAATGGATGTTCACTTTTGATACCTACTTTAATAATATTGATACTTGGTGTAATAAGATCTTAGAGGTGTGAGCAACAGGATATAATACATCCTTTACAAGGCCACACCTCCTGTGTACAGTAAAATAGGATATAACTTATAGGACATAAACAAATAAAAGAAGATAAGTACATAAAAAATACAAATATCAAATAAACATCATTACAAATAATAGCAAACAAAACAAACAGTTAAGGGAGCTATTCCTCTAGACCGTGACTGAATACACTACAGATTAAAAAAACGGAATGAGGTAACTATAGGCTTACTATGTTGGACAGCATTGGCAACAATGAGTCCAAGTGAACTTTATTTGAACACCACATGTGAGGTCGGAAGAAAAATGTGATGTTCAGTTACGGATTTCTTAAAGTGTTTGATTGCATATAGGGTTAGCCGGCTAACAGATGGTACGGCGTTCCATAAATCGACGATTCTATTTAAATAAAGATATTCAAAGTTTATAGTGTAACGTTTACCTGGGATCAATTTAGCCTGCGCTATGCGTATTTAAGCAGTACAAAGAAAGCTTAAGGTCTTTTTGATGTATTACTCCTAGTGGGCACCCTAAAAGAGATCCGAGCCAAAAAAATAAAAAATAAACGGCTGCACGGGCGCGTGTTTTTAGCGGTGAGAAATTCCCCTTTAGCCAGCGAGGCACATTTCGTAAGTTTTTTACAGGCTTTATTTAAGAAAATACAAAATCAAGGTACATTACATATCAAAACAACAGTGCAATAGAACGTTACTTATACGTGTGACAGAACATTTCTGTGGTGATTCTTAACATCACTGAGGTAGAGGAAACAGTCATCTTTAAAAGATCTGCAGATGTCACTTGTCTGTTTTCCCTTACTTTTGTTTCTACACCAGTATTTGAATATGAAATATTTTGCTATAGTAATCAATAATTTGTGACATACGTATCGGATACTTTGTATGGATTTTCTGTTTAATGACATAGTATGATGGTTTTAAGATTAATTTTGACATTGCATTTAAGACAATTAGGCCACAAGAAGTCTATGGGAAGAAAAAAACTCAGCAATGAGACCTTAAGAGCTAAAAGATAATGTGCATTTTAAACTAGAAAAAACTTAAACTATCACGTCTGCTTACCTTGCTCGGCACCGCTCAAACTGGCGAAGACCACCACAAGGAAAAGGACCAGTCGTAAAACAGCCATGTTCTTCCAGCCTGTTTTCCAGCAATGTAACACCGGTACAGAAATGCTGCAAAGCTTTGCTCTTCCCGTGCCAACCCCCATCGGTAATTTTTGACGGTACTATAGTTATTGGTACAACCACTTATAGATTTAGCTGTCTGTATTTTCAGAAGCGACGACAAAAAGTATCTAAAGACTAAAAACAGCTTCTGTCCAATTTGAGGGTCTGGCAATCTATCCAAAGCTGACTTGTTCACTGTGCCAGAGCTAGAGAAATTAAGACTGTCCACAATTCGGACTGCGTCAGTTCTGAGGGTGACGGCACGCAGATAAAAGTATCGTCTGATTGGAAAAGAGAAGGCGAAACCATGGCAAAAACGGGTGGTGAACAAGTCTAAAGTAAGCAAGCAGAAACTGACTGAGGAGACTTCATTTTCAATGTTTCCTTGACAGACGTGTCCTGTTTGTCCATTCTAATTAAAGCTGCAGAAATGTAACTAACAATATTGATTAACTAACGATATTGACTATAAAGTCAATTGTGTGTAACACCCGTAAAGAGAAATAGCGCACTCCAAGGACACCGCTTTTTGCTGCTATGATTATAACCCAATGATAGGGAAATGAAAATTTAAATATTAATGCAATTAAGTGTCAACCGGTAGTATTTTTAATGCCCGTTCCGTTCATCAAGGTCTGAAAACGATTTTTTGGCAGATTTTATGGGAAGCTTTAAAATTATGCTCAGAAAAAACCCCGAATGGTGCAAAGAATTCATCGGAGAAATTAGCCATGGTAGTACAGTAGAAGCCAGTTAATTGCACAACGGATTCAAACACACTTCTGTTAACTGCACGGAATCCCAAAATCCAAAACCGGTGCCGTCCAGCCAGATAACTTTGCATTATTGCACAAGACGGATAAATTTTGAAATATATTATATTTCTGTGCAATCAAGCGGAGTCTACTGTAAAGAGAAACAACCAAACATGGATAACTCATGTGGTCAGTGAGTCGCCATTTTTTCACGACTTTTACTACTTTTCAGGAACCGATTGAGGAGTCTGGCTGAGAGTATCGTGTTGCTATGGTAACGATACAGTGATGTACACGCAAGATAATTCATGAAATATTCAAAGCTTGACTCCACACCTGCCGTTAACTGTATAAATCTTAATTTACAGAATGTTGGTATTTCTTTATTGGAATGATTGGTCTCTTTAAATGGGCAGGGGATTTAATTAGCTGGAGGGAAACATTTTATGACGATTCCGCCATCGTTGGAAGGACTCATGTACACGGAGGTGTCATCCTGATCAAACCATCCGGTTCTGATAACCCGGTCGTCTCAGTAGCATGGGGCCCCTTTTCAAGGCCACGATGCCACCTGCACCATAGTAGGTGACTTGTTTGGATACCAGCTTGTTTACATAAAGGTCAAAAGTCAAAGTTCATCAATCAAGTTTGGCAGGTACACAACAAAATTGTGCCCATACTAAATATAATACAACATGATCAAAATATGATTACATTGATATATGAGATGCTAATGCATCATCATCATCATCATCATCGGTCGGCTGCGACGCAGGCGACTGTTTACAAATGCTTTGTATATCAGTCCAAATTGGATGTTATGCTCTGTGAAGATAAAGGTCATCAGATTCAGAGGTGACCTGTGATTTCGGCGTCAGTACTTCAATACAATGTCGGCGCTAAAAGGGACGACCAATCCCCTCTTAAGTGAAATTGTCCATAATTTGGACAAATTTAGCTTTGTATTGATTAGATTGAAATATTTTAAAGTAATCATTGTATTTAGTGTCACCATTTAGCCAAGCAAAATGTATGCCATATTCGAAACCCCCATGCACACCGTGTATCTCAGGTATTTGGCACGGCGCACAAATTTGGCGCTTGTATCTGCCAAATCCATGCCAGCGCATGGATTTCGCCAACGCAGGGATTTAGCTTCACACTTGTCTCATTCACCAAATAGAATAGGCTGTACCATTGTAGTTAAGGGGTAAATACACCTTTTATTACCGGATATCGAATTACTGCATACTGTTCTGTACAAGTTGATAAATTGATTCCAGGGAGGCATAACATTTTATTCATTGTGTCAATGTGATATTATATGCTCTATATTTCATTCATCGGTAGCTATGCAACACTATACACGCTGCCTGAGATAGTTCTGTTGGTCTGTTGGTACAAATCATTGACCGCGTCAGTCCCGTTTGTGACCAGAATACAAACGCAAGAATATATGTTGACAACATTCAAAAACAATACTTGATACTCATAGCGTTTTGATAGCGACAGCGACACCCCAGCAGGGGTTTTTAGAGGGTATACAAGACGAAGACGAAGCGTGAGACCTTGCCTTACCGTAAGCTTTCACGGCAAATATGCTAACTAGGCCGAGTGATGTCAGTGAGGAAAGTCTTTGTTGACGATTCGGTTCCCTAGAACAGATGAAAGGATCAAAATATTTTGTTTCAGTTTGGGTCAGTACGCTAGGATTTGGGTAGGGGAGGTGATTTGAAGCCTCACTGGTTTCCAAAAGAAGTGCGTGAGAAGATGGGGAGGGGGGCCTTTTAAAGAAATTACACACGTTATACCTCGGTGATTACTGTGAAACAGATTCATAAATTATTTCAAGGTCTTTAACGTTACATGTTGCAACGAGTTCTTAACTGACATTTTCAAACATCAAGGCCTTCTAAAGAGCCTCTGGACACTTTTTGAGAACAACTGTATGATTATTCCGAGGTTCTGTCATTATTCCGAGGTAACAAGGTCAATGACCGTGAAACCTGAGAGTGGTACAACCAGTACACATGACCTTTGGCACCTGTGTCAATAAAGCGGTAAAGTCACAACGACAAACAAGCAAGGATCTCTCAGACCCAGTCAAGCGGCTGGACATTTCTTCAAGATTCCTCATTTTCAGGTACATTTTTCAGAGCGACATATTCTGTAATAGCCAGTTAAAATAGATTTCTATGTCCCGAGAGCTTTCGGTGCATGTTTCATTACCACAGGGTGAAAAATAGCAAATATGACACCCCCCTCCCACTTGTTTTCGAACACAGGACAATGTTTTCTGCCTTGTTGTCAGAAGTCTCCATCCAGATCATGGCGGTAGCTTCCGCCGTTTTTCTGACCCTCCTCGTCTTCTTCAAACGGCGTAAGAACCTCCCACCGTCACCGAGTGGGAGCTGGCCTGTTGTCGGCCACCTGTTGTCCCTCGGCCGAGCGCCCCACCTGAAGCTTACGGAGTGGAGGAAGCAGTATGGCGACGTGTACACTGTCAGAATGGGGATGGAAGACGTGGTGGTTCTGAACGGCTACCGGGCCATCAAAGAGGCACTTGTGGACTACAAGGACGCTTTCTCCAGCAGGCCAAACGTGTATGTGCTAAATCTAGTATCTGGCTTTGGGAAAGGTATGCTATGTTCTTCTCTTTACCTTCATATCACTATCATACCATAGCTTGTTGTGAAACTACGTACACATTTTTTTTAACTGATGATATCCTGTAAGTAATGAAGTTTGGTACTAGCTCGTATCTAGATAAGTGTTTGCACAATCCATGATAAATACAAGAGTTCGGAGACCTCATACCTTCATGAAATATTCTGATTATACAAATAGCTTTTATATCTGCATAATTTATGGTAGGTTATGCACACCTTTACCTAACATACACAGGTAACAATGCTGGCAATCCAATCATTTACTACGTGTATGTTTACAGTCTTTCAATCCATGACATACCGCATATCTATCTCACAGACATCGCCTTCACAAAATTCAACCCAGCCTACTTGGAAAAACGTAGGTTTGCCGTCAGTGCGCTGAAAAATCTTGGAATGAAAATGGGACCAGTCAGCGTAGAAGAACACATCAGAGAAGAGGCTCGTCAGCTCTGTCTGAAGGTATTCTGTGCATATTCTCACCTTAAGCATTTTAAACGTAGTTTACATAAGTCTTGGATTACGTTGCAATATGGCACAAATGACGACAATCGTGATAAAGGTTTGAGTCAGTGAGTAAATAAATCTTTCTCATTTTCAAATATAGCACAAACCACCGAGTCAGATTCCTTCCCTCTTGCTGTTTGAGGGAAGGTTGTCAGCCAATCACGTTGCCTCTTGACTGTAGGCTGCGACGTGATTGGTTGGTGTCTGCGAGGCGATAGCAAGTGATAGGTAGTGCAGGGTCTTGGTTTGACAAAATACAAGCATGGTATGAGAGGATGCACAATCTGACCCATGTAGTGTGCATTTTTAAGCTGTCCGAACAAGGGGACGCACATCCACGTGACATCGCCGACAGCCTGACTGTGTCAGTCTCCAACATCGTCTGCTCCATGGTGTTCGGAAAACGTTACGACCACGATGATGAAAAGTTCGTCGAACTGATCAAGATTGTAAACAAGGTACTCTCCCAACTTGAACATGGATCCAGTCAGCTGATGATGGTGTTTCCCTTTCTGCGATTCATACCAGGAGGTAGGATCTGAAATATATGCCTGGATTTCTGTTTAAAAACTTGATTTTTGGCTAGTATGTAGGGCTGATGTTCACCCTCATACTTCTTTTTGTTGAGCTGTAGACGGTTTACTTTAAGTGTTCATCGGACAATAATTTCTTGTCCAAAACACCGGGGCGCCAACATGGCCGTGGGCGTACACAGCAATGATGTTGTTTACATAAACAGTTGTTTTCTACACGATTTCATATTGAATTTTGTTTTCTTCACAGTAAACTCAACAAACAGGATTCTTGTTGAGTGCATTGACAAAGTCCACGAATTTCTTCGACAAGAAATTACGAAGCATCGCGAGATCCTGGACAGCGAGAATCCACGAGACTTCATCGACCTTATCCTCGCCGAACTACAGACCAAGGATAAAACCGACTGTTTTACAGAGGAGAACATTGTGTGGATAATTCAAAATATGTTTTTTGCTGGAACGGAGACCACAGTCAGCACCTTGCGATGGGGCATTCTCTACATGGTTCTGTGTCCAGAAGAACAGCAGAAGGTACCCTATGTTACGTAATGCATTGCGGTCTAGGTCAAAATTCAAGATTTCAAGTGAAAAAATTGTCTAGATGTGCATAGGTCTGCTATCTTGTACAGGGTTGAATTTTACGTATACCTTTGAAGTACAACCCACAATTTCTGTTGCTGCGCATGCGTACTCGAGATTCTCAAGTTCTCAAGTTTTTATTTTTATTTCTTAAATTTATTTATATATTTGGATTCTCCACTCTGACAATGGAGGGTATGGCGGAACAGGTGTCAAGGGACACCTTTTCGAAGCCGCCATACCTACAACATAACAATGATACATCTAATCATAATTCACATAAATACAAGAGCAAATATCATAATCAATGTAAAGTTCAAATCAGGATAAATCAACTTTACAGCACACTTACATTATTGAGTCCAAATATATGAAATAGATATACATGTAGTCATCTGTTTAAACACAATTCACAGCTCAAATGTGCTCACTTCAGATGCATTATTTAAAGATAAAAATAAAACCCTGTTACACTTACACTGCTATAGCTGTAGTAAGCTTTGTTGATTCATGTGAGAATGATCTGTAACAGGTCCAATCTGAGCTGGACAGTGTCCTGGGAACAGACCATGACGTGGCCACCCTGGCCCACAGGTCCCAGCTCCCGTATACCGAGGCTACTATCATGGAGACCCAGCGAATCCGACTTGTGGCTCCCCTTAATGCTCCTCATGCTCCTAACGAGGACACGACCTTCCGAGGCTATGATATCCCAGCGGGAACGCAGGTGAGTAACTTATAAGTACCCTAGATCTTTACGTTTCGTTATTGTTATCGTTGCATTTTATTTTCTAGAACCTCCCATGGTTCACTGAGTCGACGTCACTGGAAAATGAGGTTTGTAGAAGAATATTAGTCTTGGTATTTTCACGTTGATATTTTTTTAGTATGAATAATGGTGATATTTGTCGTGTTATGGCTCATGATGTATATAGAGAGCCTCGCGATCACAGTGCAGATAATGTAAGTTACAGGTTGTTGTTTTTTAAAATCGTTTATTCGCTACATAGGTCCTTACCAACCTGTGGTCAGCTCATATGGACCCAGAATACTGGACGAACCCAGAGAAGTTTGACCCCCGTAGGTTCCTGGACTCGGAAGGCAAGGTGGTCAGTAGACCGGACTCATACCTACCCTTTTCTGCTGGTAATTTATTAAACTCAAATTCAGCCGAAAAATCCTTAGAATAATTTTTCCTCGATTTGAAGCTACTGTCCCAGTTCCGAAGAAAATTTTACCTTCTAACGCTCCATTATCAGTTATAACCCAACAGTTGGCGTTGTTGAACTTTTTTTACTTTTGTTTCTTACATTTTCGCATCATCCCATTTTACAGGCCGCCGTGTCTGCCTCGGTGAGCAGCTGGCTAAGATGGAGCTCTTTCTGCTATTTTCTTCCCTCCTGAAACACTTCACCTTCAAGTTGCCAGAGGGCGCCGCTGCACCTTCGGCCGATGACTGCATGAGAGTGACCCCGCCAAGAGTGATTATGTGCATCACTCGGCGCTAGGATGCTCAATTCAAAACAAATTGTGAAGATTATCGGCAATACACAAGTATGACTTGTATAAAACGGTACACAACATGACTTGTATAAAACGGTGTTAAATGATTCTATTGTATAACTGTTGACGCTTTGATATATAAATTATGCACATTGTAAAACGGAATCAGAAAATATCTTCTGTTTGATCATACCGAGCCTTGTTACTGTAGATATACCTTTTTAGACCGGCTAAACGTTTTCCACTTATGATGGTCTTCTACATCATGCATACATACAAGCGCTACCAAAAATATAACCCTGGCGATTGTATTGAACACTTTAAGAATTATTGCATCATCATCATCATCGGTCGACGTGATCAAATGTAAACATGTTCGCACATGTTTACACACGACGGGGTTATACCGCCCCTTACGGGGTGACATACCTTTTCGTATGGCTAATTACAAGACGGGGATGCGCCTGGTCTACCGCCCGGGTGAATGATGTAATTCACCATGTGGCTGATACGAGACAGAGGTTCCCCAGGTCTCCATCCGAGTGATTTGAAGTGAATCACCAACTCCCGACAGTAGGATTTGGACCAACACACACCGCACCATCGCACGTGTGGGGGTTCTTTAATTGTTATTGTTATTGGGTGGGCCGACTACTCACTCTTTGCAGCCAGGGGCTGAATTGCGAGGAGCTTACAATAGGCGGAGCTAAATCGCAAGGGTCTGGAGCGAGCTGCCATTCGGCGCCACTCAGGTGACCTCAATACGACTGTCGCAAGTGTCTGGAGCGAGCTGCCATTCGGCGCCACTCAGGTGACCTCAATACGACAGTGATTGCCCCAGGTGCGTCCAAGGTACTGTAGGTTTTGAACCGCTCACACCGCACAATCGCACATGTGGCGGGTTCTTAAACGTGCCCGGGGTATGGCTCTCCCCAGACACGGGACTTCCATTTAACGTCCTATCCGAAGGACGACTCATTTTCACTTGAGTAAAGTGAGGAAAGTTCGTGTAAAGTGCCTTTCCCAGGGGCACAAGATCGGCAGCACGGCAGGCGGATTCGATCCCGCAACCTCTCGGTCACGAGGCGAACACAATACCACTGTGCCACGCGGTCCCTTTAACTTGCGTAGGGTATGGATCTCCCCACACACGGGACCTCCATTTAACGTCCTATCCGTGGGACGACTCATGAGTAAATTGAGGAAAGTCGTGTAAAGTGCCTTTCCCAAGGGCACAAGACCGGCAACACGGCAGGCGGATTCGAACCGGCGACCTCTCGGTCACGGGCCGAATACACTACCACTGTGCTACGCGGCCGGCCCCATTATTGCATACCATGTATCATTCTATTGTTTTGCACATGAAAATAGAATAATTCCACGGCATGACATTTTTTGTAAAATGTCAATGTGATATCATTCAATCTTTAGAAATCGTTTGCAATAATTATACACATAAGTAAAGATTTGGATTCTCCTGTCAATTCAACAGATGAACTGGCAGACAGGCATTTGCCGGTGGGTTCGGCAACCTGTTTGCCTGACCTGCACATGACTTTTGATGGTGAAGCCAAGGAGGGGTGTGCAATTCCTTCTCCACCCTCTCGTCTACTGGAGAACATAGTCCCACCGGGACAGAACTGCTTGCCGCGTGTGAAAAGGCTCCAGAAGATGCAGCCTTAGGCTTAGATAGCTAAATTTGAATATTGCATTTTATACCCACCAAACCCCAACCCCACCCCGGGCCCGCGAACAACGCATCATACCAGTTAAAGCAATCCTCCAGAACAATGACCGCGGCAGTGCCCTCGTAGTGTGTTTTCTTTGACAATGTGCCTGACCAAAATACAAACGCCAGAATGTTTATATAACAGTTCAGAAGATACCTGATGCTCATGGCGCTCTGGTTCTTTATCGTAAGCCCTTTCCTTTTACGGCATTTTCAAGTGATGTCAGTGAGGAAAGTCTTTGTTGAAGATCAGGTTTCCTTAGAACGGAGGGAAGGGTCAAAATATCTTTTTCTTCTGGGTTAGTTTGGGGCAGTACGTTAGGCTATTAGCTACGGCAGGTGGTTTGACGCCACATTGCTTGCCAAACGAAGTGCGTGAGAATGTGGGTGATAGGCCCTTAAAGAATTTAGAAACACTATGCCATGGTGTTTATTTTGGGCAGTTGCATGGATAATTCTAAGGTGACGCCTTTACAGGTCTTAACGCGTTCTCAACAGACTTTTTTTCAAACGTCAGAGCTTTCTAAAGAGCCTGTGGGGACTTCTTTTAGAACAATAGTATCACAATTCCGAGGTTCAAAGGTCGAGGCCGTGAAACCTGGCACAACCGATACACATATATAACCCCTTAGGCACCGGAGTCAATCAGGCGGAAAGGTCAAACGAAAAACAAAAAAGGACTAACCCAAGCTGCCTGGGCGTTTCTTCAATATTTTCCGTTTTCCTGTACATATTTCAGGGCTACACATGCTCTTATAGCAAGGTGAGATAGCTTTGTATCTCTTGAGAGCTGTTGGTGAATGTGTGCCCCATGTGCGCCAGACTAGTGTTGTCCGTGACGTGAACATAGCTAGTTTCCTCCGCTACAACCCTCAGGAAGCTGTTCACGTCATCTCCAACTTCCTTTAGGTCACGATCACATCTCGGTAAAATCGAGGAGAAAACCAGGGAGGCTTGGGGGTATGAAGCATTCAGGTGAAAAACCTTACATTTGCACAGAATGTGGGTATAGGACAGCTTAAAGGTCTCACTTATCGAAACATTTGAGAACTCACACGGGAGAAAGACCCTACAAGTGTGACCAGTGTGACTATTCTGCAGCAGAGAAGTCCACGTTGGACAAACTTCGAAGAAAACACACCGGTGAGAGACCCTATATGTGTGAGAAGTGTGGGTATAGGACAACTCAAAGGTCTACCTTATCTCAACATATGAGATATACATACCATACAGGACAATAACAATAGATGAATGGATTTTATCTATGTGACCATTCTGCAGCATTATAGAGTATCTTTCTATCATCAGGTGTGCCTAATTATATTTGGACAAACCCTATGAGATGTGTTTGCACATTATGTAATTCGCACGAGTCGCTATGCAAAAACGCACAAAACTTATGAACATCACACAAATCACAATGCAAAAACGTACGAACCTTATGTGATTCACACAAAATCACTATGTGACACACACAAACCTTATACATGAACCTTATGCCCGACATTATGTCGTTTGCATATGGTTTGTGCAAATCGCACATTAGGTTCGTGTGTGTCACAAAGTGATTTGTGCGAATCACATAAGGTTTGTACGTTTTCGCATAGTGATTTGTGTGATTTTCATAAGGTGCGTGTGTTTTCACATAGTGATTCGTGTGTAACACATAATGTCAGTACGAATCTCATAGGGTTCGTGTAAATGCTTAGGCATCCCTGATAATTGACAAGAGATACACAGCACACAACATCCAAGAGTGTGACAGGGAAAAATGTACAGCATACAATATTTTCGTCTTAAGACTGTAAAAGCCACATGGTTGAAGATACTCTCTAGTAGTGACCATTATAACTGTAGTCCTTATCTGTACATGCAGGTAGACAGGCGTTAGCTGTACTTGGACCTGTGCAGAATATAGTAATCTATATAAAAAACAAATAGATAGGCTTGTGAAGATTATGTCAAATGTGTATGTAAAGAGGGTGGTTGGTACTAAACTCAATCTAAAAGTCACGCTGTTTACTATATAACTGTAGGGCTTGCATCTTAGATTGTTTGATAGTAACTTTGGTATCTTTTTCATTTTTAATAGGCTACAGAATGTAAATTTCGTAGTGTAATGATATTCTCTACAGATGCATAATTTAATGAAAGCGCAAAAAAACATCATGAACAATAACAACAAAATTTGCAAAACTATAGAGTTAGGTAAGCTCTTTTGTAGAGAGCTTTTGTAGATTTCATGCAAATGGCTTTTACATTTACAGAGCTTATGCATGGTGATGTTCATCATTGACGAACTTAGATATGTCGCAAGTATAAAATTCCCAACATTGATTACTAAGCAGTTTACCATTTTGCATAGATTGTGTAACTATTTGCATATTTGGTATCTGTATATGTTACATATATCTTAAATTACATGTATTGTATTTATCAAAGTACAGTTATGGATAATAATAATATCATCAAGTTCCTTATTGATTATGCAAATTAAGTCATCATTTCTTAATATGAACATCAGTATGAACATCTTTGCCTAAGATATCCTTATGCCTAAAAAATATTCAATAATACAAATCCCAATGAAATCCAAATTATGCAAATGTGGTGCACAATTGCAAAATCAATGAGGGTATTCTATCATGGCCATTTCTTCAATATTCGTCCTGTTACGGGCATGGTGTGGTCTTTATATTTAAGTGGCAGAAAGCTTTCGATCTCAGGACAATGTGGTGCAGGTATTAGGACCCTAACGTTTAATTTTGTAACTGCAGGGACCCAAAATTTATTCATTTCTAGTGTTTCTCACACGCGACCAACACATCAAGTATGAAACCGATCTATCCAGCCGCCCTTGGGTTATCTTATTCACACACATAAACACACACACACACACACAGAGAGAGATACACACACACACTAAAAATGCTAGTGAAATTTAAGTCCATGAATACCTCAATTTTAGCAGCATAATTTCATAATTAGCAGCATGAACGTTGTAATAAGAAGTGTAGTGACAAAACATGTTTGGTATTACTATGAGCTAACATGTCTTTTATTACAGTTTCTAATAAGTTCACAAAATGAAACGAGTGTGATAGATTAGTATCACTTAGAACGTTGGCACCGAGAACTTTGGTTACCCGAAAAAAGTCCAAATATGAAAAGAATTTACAGGAAAAATAGGTAACAGAGTATTGATGTTGCTAACACAACTGTTGTCAATTTCAAAATGTTGTCACGAAAAGTTCAGCTATAATATGGGGACCACAATGTTCAGTTTTCAAAAATCTTTTTTATTTAACCGATAACACCCAAAGACAATTATAATTAGGGTTCATGACCCTGTTCCTTGGTGCAATATGTTGTAAGACATAGAAACAGACTCAATGTAGGATTTTTCTCTCTGCTGTTTGGTCAATATGCCACATATAAAGGGTCCAAAAGTTTACATTTTCAAAGACTGGCGAATTATGATACATCTTAGTCCACATGAAATCAATCAAAATAATCAACCTTGGACTGGAACTATAATAATTCCCTTCTTCAGTCGTATTGCCTGCCCAACTGTGTCACCCATGGTCAATAGAAACGGAGATAGGCACCATCATCAACATCTTGATTTACACTAGGATTACCCCCACTCTTATAACAGGTTTGGTGGGAATCTAATCTTTCAATTGCAAGTCTTTCAATTGCAAGAAGACAAAGAGTCTTGCAACACTAAAAAAAGCTGGATGTCAAAGCGATTTAATCTCCCCAGCATGTAGTCGATGAAAAGTTCCTGGGTGTCGAAATAAAGTCGAACCTTCCATGAATATGTTTGTTCTACCAACTCCAAAACCTCAGCCCACGTCTACAAACGAAGACGTCGGGCAGGTCTACTTCAATCATTCCGAGAGGAGGGAGGCTAAACGCCATTTAACATATCGATTCATAGAGACACATTTGATAATTGTGTTCACGAAGCAGCCATCTTTAAATTGGAAATGCGTCATCTAACTATCATATCAAAGTGAGCTTACATCTTTTGACCATTACAATGTGCCCTCTTTTGAGAGCACAGTGTTCGATGCCCAACTTGTTTATTCAATATTTTTGAACGCCTACACATATCATGTCTCAGCCCTGAGTGAGTCTCATGATCAGTTGTACAGCTGAGTGCAAACTGATTCAATGAGCCTCACCGTAAGTACAAAATAGCACAATATCTGTTATTCTCGTCGAGGATAGCTTTTGTCACATAAAACGACAACTTAAAGATAATTTGCCAATTTATAGGATGCAAATTTATAGGATATCTGTTCTTACCAATCCCGAGTAGAAACGCATTCGTATGTACTATTCTTAGGGCATTTACATTTTCGTTTTTTTTCTCCATGAACAAATCAAATGTGTAAATTGTTAGCTTGGTAGCTGTTTCTGATCTTCTTTTGGACCACAAATGAACAAAGTGAAACCTATAGCGCAGTTTTACCAACACATTAGAAATATAATCTATACACTTATCATAACCGCATCCATACAGCCAATGTTCGATTCACTAAATATTTTCACTAACATATACTTTCACACAAAAAGGAATGGGAATTTATTGACTCCACAACCTCAAGTTAGTCAACAAACTTGTGGCATGTCAATAGCGACAAACCGTTAAAAGAACTAATAGTAAGACCAACATGTCAGCTACACCCACAGCCGGGAAAAAAGTACTTCAGATCTAAGCTTTGATATGAATTGTCTGGTAGCATCGGATGACTCGTGGGCTGCTTCATCAACATAGAGATGAATTGTTTTTGTCTACCCGTTGACGACATTGAGCTTTTTTCAGTTGGCGGTGAATATCATACTGTACAGTGCACATAGCCATACAAACTTCAAGTGTACGGCGCTCGTGATAGTCTATGAAGTGAAAGTAAGACACGTCTAGTAACGGGAAGGTTTTACACCTTGGAAAAAGACCACAGAATTGGGGCTGTCTAATTTATAGGCAGATATTCCATCCTTACATCACATATGTAAGGTATCGTCAAGTATCTGAGCCATGGCCGAAGACTGCCATTCCGACAAAATGTCAAATATCGTTAGAAAAGACTTCTTAAGCGACAGTACAACAAACCCAGACATAGAAACTCTACAGTATCTCGCCAGGCAACCCGACGAAGATATCGATCTCCACATCCCTGATGAACGACTGTCTACCAAGTGCGATGCTTCAGCTGAGAACAGACAAGCCATCGATATCAGCCCTGGTGTTTTTGACACGTACGCCATTGCATACATATGCAAGGATGATGGTACGTACGCGAAGAAATCTTCTGAAGAGACGAAAACAGAAGCCACAATATTAGCGTCCAACAGTAGCCACAATGACGACATGAACTTGGCAGGGTGTGGTACATCCGAGAATGACTCTAATACTTCAGATTTTATTAGAAACGATAGTCACGCGCACACACAAACGAGGAATCCGAACCCGATGTACGAACAAAGCACCGTGGACAATCCTCCAAACGACGTTACTAGTAACCCGATGTACACACAAAGCACAACGGACGTTCCTCCTAACCTGACGTACACACAAAGCACCATGGACCATCCTCCAAACGACGTTACCCCTAATCCGATGTATCTGCAAAGCTCTAAAGAGCTAATTGTCAGCCCTGGACCCACCTTCAAGTCAGATAACAGCGATGGCAACCCCTGCCCACAGCCGTGTGCCGTTACACGACAGAACGACGATAATGGGGAAAGTCTCGTTGAGGGAGTAAACATTGGGAACAATCGCTGCCTCCGGCCATATGCTGTTAGGTGTCTTAAACCTTTCAGAAAACCTTCCGTCGAGTCAGCTAGCTGTGACGTCGCCCAGCCCTGTGCTGTTAAATACCAAAAAGAATTCGTCGAGTCAGCTAACAATGATAGCGACCCCTACATCAAACCATATGCTGTTAGATACCAGATAGACGACGAACCTGCTATACAGGCACCCGACTGTGTGCCATCTGTCTCATGTAGCATCAACAATGATGTCTTGACAAACCCATCGAGCGATGACGGAAATCCTCCTGATCTCGTTAGTGAGGAAAGGCAACATGTACCGAATGTACTTCATCAAAATCCGATGTACGTGCCATACGTTCAGCATCCTTCAGCTTGCGGTAAGATGCGTCTAAGTTTTTTAGAATTTGGTTACTTTCCGTGCCACCTGATTTAGAAAAAAGCAGAACCAATGGCTCATATAAGATAATCAATGAAAAGGTAGTTGTTTTAATCATTACTTATTTCGAAATTTTTGACAAGTTTAGGATAGATTATTTTGCGTGTCTGAACTTGAAAATGTTTAATTTTGGTGAAAAACTAATCGGTACACTTTGGTTACATTGGACTTATCTAGCTTGAAGTATTCAACACAAATGAAAAGAAGTAATTCACAGTATCCCTTTGTTGTAAAACAGTTAGCATGGCTGTGCCAGCTTATTTCAGGTACTAGTAATCACTCTGTTAGTGAAGCCATGTCAAATTTATTCTAGCGAACGTCTAGATATGCCAGCTCCTGGAAAGAAATATCAATGGGTTTCCTTTGTCATAGTACTTTACTCCATAAACTTTTGAAATGATTTTCCTCCTCAGCACTGTACCCATGCATTTTTTTAAAATTTGCTTTCAAGTAGTCTATCGCTGCAATATGTATAATGTGCACTTTTTCAGAATGTTCACGCCTGCTGGTGTGTACAGTTGTAACGGTGATTGTTTCGTGCATCGTTGGAGGAGTCTTTCTCTGGTTACTTTTCAATTTCAACGCACCAGAGGTATCCTTCCGACTTATGCCTTTTCTCGTTATGGCTTTGTTGACCATTACTTTTTTTCCTCATTTAAACAGTTCCGTTTAAAGAGCTAAATATTAAAAGATGCTTTTGATATGATGGCTTATCTAACACGTTATTCGCTTTTCTTTACTTAAACACTATCACAATATATTTGATGCCATCAGCAAATTTCATTGACAAAATATCGCTTTTTTACTAGAACAGGTTTTAACATGACATCACGGCTATTGGATGTTTGTTTACAATTTGTGTTTAAAATTTGTATTTTTGCATATCTATTTCGTATTGTAAGGGGACTGTACGAAAATAGTCAGTTTTTGCTTGTTTGCTTGTTCAAAGAAGTTGTCTTGGTAAAGTGTGTCACCATCTGGGACATGCTGCATTTTGCTGTGTCAAAAAATTGTCGACAGGGACACACAACTTTTGATATTTGGCAGTTTTTGATACTTTACTTTTGAGTTTAGACAGTTCATTCTCATGATCCCATGTCAAATAATCTAGTACCTACAGCCGGCGGGGACAGTACCGGTGAATTCCACCATTACCCATGGTACCCCTGGATGCTGCAGTTCTGTCCCCGCACTGCTGGCAGTCCCTACTAACCGCTCAGAGCGGACGTTGACAGGTGAGATATAAAAACTGTCACCTGTCAAAAGCGCTGACCTAAAGATGTTTTTGTGACAAATATTCAAAATGGTTCGACCTAACAAGAGAGTCATAATGTTTAAGTTATAGATAGTTAATAATAAGTGTTCTAAATGGCACCTTGGCGTCGTGCTTGGCGTAAGTGGCAGTGCGTTGGGCTCACCACGACCTAGAAGTCCAAAGTTCGAAGCTCACCTCCGACGTTGTGCCCTTGGGAAAGGCACTAGACCCGACGTTCCAAGTTTGTAATGACCTTGAGACCTTACTCCTTCTACCCTGCTGTAATAATGGGTACTCGACTTCGGCTGGGGAGATAAATGACTACTACATGAAGTACAACGAAATTCAGTTATTTTCACGTCGGATTAACGCACACCTTGGTTAATTGCACGGAATCCCCAAATCCTAAACCGACTCCCATTTCTATTGTAAATGATTTCACATATTCGCTCGACGAAAAGGTTACCAATGCCGGATCATTGCATGCTAAATGCGTGCGCGGTAGAAATACGTCGATAACTGCCTGTGTAAAGGCACAATGCCGACAACATGAAAGAAAGAAAGCAAAGTTGCGGGTACTGGGCAAGTCGGCAACTTGAAAAGACGTCCGCCCGTTACACCACCTCTTGGCCCCTCCACCCGATTGCAATGATTGCATAAAATCTACTGGCAAATTGGGTGTGCAGTTAAGCGGCTTCCACTTTACCTTTACCTTCTGTCTGCACTTTGTATGCGCTACTATTGAAAAAGTTGTTCACTTAACCCTATCCAGACCAGGCTTTTTTGGGGATACCTGGGACGGGGGGGGGCTCTTTTGACCCCCCCGTCGTAATTTCAAAACGGCTTGAGTTACGATCACCAAATTTAGAGGGGATGATGTACTAGTAAAGTTTTATATTTTCTGTAAGTTTGGTATCGTTAAGACGTAATATGACGTAATTATGACGTCATAATGTCATATTTTAGGCTCAAATCGTCTACATATGAAATTTCCGCTATACCTAAATTTATTAAAGAAAACGATTACTATAAAGGCTATCGTATTGGTGTCTAAGTCTGCAAAGTCTTTTGTTGCCAATGACGACGACACTGACGCCAATATGACGTCAGAAAATGACGTCATTTGTCCGCCATCTTGGATCGACAAGCTTGAATTTTCTAAAATACATATAACCCCAAAACCCAATGGAAGTGGACCAAAAAGGTTCAACTGATTATGTTTTGTAAGAAAATAAAAGATTTTGAGGGAAATTGAGTAAAAATAAGATGTATTTATCGTTGAAAATGGCATTGTCCGTCATCTTGGATTTTGACCCATGACGTCATCAAATTAGCATAAATTATGAATAATTAATTAGAAATGTAACTTAAAATTACACAGGATCTTAGTGATATAGATTAACAAGTTTGATTTAGCAATAACACTATGAAATCCCATAATTGAAACTGAAATTAGTAAATTTGGTAAAATATGCCTGTCAGAAACCCGTTGCCATGGCAACACCAAAATTCAGAAACTAATTTTTTTTGCAGAATTATTGCTAACAATATTTTAGGACAAGTCAGCAAGTTTCGTAGTCCTAGCACACGTCGTTCGGCAGTTATACGACGTCAAAGTTGGCGCAGGCACTTTTAGCCCCCCCCCCCCCCCCCCGGTCTGGAGGGTCTACCGAAAGTGCGAAAAGGAACGAAAAGGAACGAAAAGGAACGAAAAGGAACGAAAAGGAAGGAAGTATGAAGCAAACTAAAATAAAATCAATGAGAATATAAGGAACCGGTACGGCGGGCGTTAGAAGCCTATGAAACATGTTTTAAAACGTGTTTTATTTTAGAATTTGGCAATATGAATTTTTTACGGCGCTGTTTTAGGCTGTTGTGTTTGTGTGGCTAAATTATTCTCTGAAGATCAGCGAAATACAAGGAAACAGAATCGAGATAAGACAGTAAGGACTAAAATTCAGTTACTGGCGGGTGATAGTGAAATATCGATTAACGTACATTTTCAGAATGAGGCAAGATTGTAGCGTTGCTGTTGTATTTGGATGGCTTCTGTTCTCCCAAGATGGGAGCACCGCATGCAATTCTTGCGATTGTTTACGTCTAATAGAAATCCGGCCTTGAATGATATGCTAATAAACTGCTGCCCCACTAGCATGACAGCTCCCTTCAACAGGGCCCACAACATGTTTTTCTGGAGACTGGAGACATATCTTCTTGCTCGTTCACGACAAAAGAAAAGGTGTGAAAGGATAGACATGTATACATTGTAGTGATTGTACCAAGGAGCTTTCATCACGTTGTACCATGAGTATTCATCATTTTGGCGGGAAGAAAAGACAACGTGAGGAATTTGTGCAAAGGATATTGGGAAACTACGGAGAGATTTGGCCGTTGACTCACGTCTCCCGTGCGGGTTCTACAGAAAAAAGTCTTTGGAACCAGACCTCGAATTGAAATCAACGCGGTGTCCCGATTGCCCGGGGCCACATATAATTTAGGCCGGGACCACTAGAAAACGACTTTGTGACATTTTTGAGACCGTAGAAAAATAATCTACACCAGAATGTCAACCCGTCAAACGTTTTTCAGGCGCGCTACTTAGCGGCTTTTACCCCCCTCCCCCCGAATTTGATCTGTGACAGCCCGCGTGGGAACCCGAGACGCACTGATTCGTGACTCCGCCCATCGCCTTTGATTTGTATTTAGCTATTTCCACGCGTGCACTTTCCCGCCGGTTCGCCGTTTAACCATTGGAGCTCTAGGAATTTCGCAAAATGCAAAAATAAAGTCCGTTGCAAATGCATTTGCCGATCACAGTGCCGTTACCTTATATTCCCACCGATTTTATTTCACTTTGCTTCATACTTCGTTCCTTTTCGCACTTTCGGTACTTTCCTTTTCGTTCCTTTTCGTTCCTAACCTATCTTTTCGTTCCTTTTCGCACTTTCGGTACTTTCCTTTTCGTTCCTTTTCGTTCCTTTTCGCACTTTCGGTACTTTCCTTTTCGGTACTTTCCTTTTCGTTCCTTTTCGTTCCTTTTCGTTCCTTTTCGTTCCTTTTCGTTCCTTTTCGCTCCTTTTCGTTCCTTTTCGTTCCTTTTCGCTCCTTTTCGTTCCTTTTCGCACTTTCGGTACACCGGGTCTGGATAGGGTTAAGTGCAGTGCTAGTGCCACATTGTCCTCGTTTGTCAGTACGACTTTATTTATTTCAGAAAACTATCTACATTCGAATGCGATCGTTTCTACTGCCTTTACTTCGGGTCCGAATGGATTATACAGTTTTGCCACTACACCACCGGCAGTGTCCAACAGCTCACAGAGTAAAGGTGAGACTAGCAAGAACTTCACATCTGCTTTTGTTAGTATGATGAGCTAAACTTGTACAGTGTCTCTTCTGCATCATTAGATATTGTCAAGATATGGGACTGTTAGACTGTACATTACTTTTGGATGGTGATAAAAATAATCGATCAAATCCCTGGTCAATACACCAAAACTTCATAACACTGCCCTGGAGAGGTTTTAGAATAAACTTACAAAATCTTTTATTGTCAAATCACCAACTGCACAAGAGTGAAGCAGATAGTCTTTTATAATATGGATATTTCTGGTACCTTCCAAGTGATCTTTGCATGCGACAAAACAGCCACCATTTTCATTTTGTTACGATTTCATCATTAATTTCAGAAAGCTATCTACAGCTGACAAAGACTGTAGCTTCTGCCTCAACCTCTAACCAGACCGGCTGCAGCAGGTCTTTCCCCATACTGTCCAGCCGCTTACAGTTAAAAGGTTAGACTAGCTCAAAACTTGGTTGGAGTGTTGGAATAGGGGGTTTAATTCGGACCTGTGTGGCGTGATACTTTATCATTATAAGCGCAATTTTTAATTGAAAGCGTTTTACAAGTTCTTGCACGTGGGCTAATTGCAAAATGTAGCATACAGAATAAATGGCAAAAGAAATAAAAGACTTTGGTATAGATAACAATAGTGACATGTACAAACAAAAGGCTAATCTAGTGATGATATGTACAGTTAAAAGCTACAAGCTAAGCGTAAAAGTAAAGGTTATTTGCATTTTATTAATTTCAAGATCACGACACAATACGTTGCTGAAGCTACTTGTATGTTTGGTTTATACTAACTATAATATGAAGGCAGATGGCCTTGAAAAGTTTAAAATATAATAATCAGGGAAGAAATCAAGAGGAATCGTGTTTCATAAGAGATAAGCATGGAATTCTCCCCTAATATGGGAGTGTTTACGATTAACATATGCCCATAGATTTTCAATTCCCTCAGAACAGAAATGTTGAAGAGTTGTCCTGGTGTCAAGCTTTTGAAATGGTATTTATTGTGTCCAATCATTGCTATTGGAAATGTGAAAAAAAAAAACACGCACGAAAGAATGGAATAATTTTCACTAATCTATCTACACAAAGGAAACTATCATTAAGCAGAGATATATAGTAGGGATACATGCATGTCGAATGTAGATGGTAGCACTCTGAATTAAGCCGGTTTTCATCTTCTTATTTTTAAAGAGAAAAAATATAAATACTTTATAAATAGCCTTTTGATCAGCCGTAGCCGTACCTCTATAGTCTTCTTAGAATCTTTCTAAAGTTATCAAAATGTAGAACACAAGTATGTCGACTAATTCTAATCGCCTGATGTTGTCCATACACAATTGTGTGGCCAAATGGCTATAGAAAGGAGATGGGCGCGATTGACCTGTACACCTTAAAATGTACCAAATTCAAAACCTCAGCCCAAGTCTACATACGAAGAGGTTGGGCTGGTCTTCTTTAATCATTCCGGTGTGGGGAGCTCAAAGCCATCGAGAATTCTAAATTCACAGACACATGTCACGCATATGCTGTATTTGCACGAACCTGACTGTTTTGCTCATCAAGATAGACTTGGACGGAAAATGATTACAGATCGACAAAATTGTCACGTTAAGCATGTAGCCTAATACTAAAACAAAGAATATGTCAGATAACCCCTATCGGAACAACGAAGTATCTTGAATCTTAGCACTGATATGAATTGTCTGGTTTCACCGAATGGCTCGTGGGCTGCTTCATCTCCATAGAGGGTGATTGATTTTGTCTGTTTTCTTTGTAGTAGGCGTTGGAGACGGTACAATACATATAGCTATATACATTGTACCATCCATGACAAAATTAAGCGAAGGGATCTTCCTTACCAGTGTAAGATACGAGGGGCGTTTAACAAGTAATAACTCTGACTCATTTCCCATAGCAGGAGATTAATGAAACTTAGCACAGTTATTAGTCTTTCTCTTCATAGGAACCACCCAGAGTTATGCATTTCTTCCATCGGTTGATGCAGCTCTGGACACCGTTTTTGTAGGACATCCAGGTTGGTCCTCCAACAGATGCCTCATCAATGGCAGAAGAGGATCGACCAGGTCTGGGAGCTGTTTCCACAAACGTCCGGCCATGTTTGATTTCAGGATACCAGCGTTTTACAAGGTCATATGATGGGGCATCATCACCCTAAATTTCTTTCATTCCATCAAAAGTCTCCTTTGGTGTGCGTCCTTTCAAATACAAAAACCGGTTTACTTCGCGACACTCAACTTGCTCCATTTCACACCTGGTCCATTTCACACCTAACTCAGTTTAAACACCAATAAATAAAAAAACACAATTAGTTCACAGTTCTTTTTTCAACATAAACTATAGAGATATGAATCATTACACATGCAAAATTTCATTTAGATCAGATGATTGGAAGTGGCCTTTTTTCGGCTAAGATAAAGATTTGTCAAAATAAATAATTTAAAGTGTACTTAGTATTTTGAGTTTAGTCTCAGGTATAAAAGACTATCACTTATGAAAGATTGGTGTTGATTGAAACCATTTTCTTGCTGTAGCAGAGACTTGAATTCTAAATGTGAATCGAGCATGCGCTTGTCAGCTCTCATGCCAGGTTATTATTTTTTCTCATTTTTTCAAGTTAAGAGACCATTGCAGACGTTGTGGTAACGCGCTCAGGTTGACAGACGTATATTAGTTCCCAAACTATATTTACAAAATTGATAATCGTACATAACATGAGTAAAGATACAAAAATGTAACGAAAAGTACCTGCTACTTCTGAACTTAATGCTGTACATGAAGCAAATGACACATAAGATATGTTGAAAGAGCCGAAATTCCAACCCCCTAAACCAAAGACCTCAAGTAAACAGAGGTTTCAAGTGACAACGAACGAACAGATTCGAATTCGCGGAGTCAACTCGGACAGAAACGATAATGTCGTGCTTGTCGACTGAACAGGACGCGTTAAGGTGTACAATCACTTCGGAGACAACGTGTTCGAATTTGTGGGAAACTCTGGGACGAAGTACGCCCCCAAAAGTATCTCTCTGGACCCTTGGGTCGGATCTTACTAACAAACATTGCCGAAAACAGGGTTGACATGTTCACAAGCCGCGGGAAATTTCTCCGTACTGTCGTGAAGATAAAATATCCTTCGTAGATCGCCATAGCCCCGGAGGGAGAATTGCTAGTGGCTAACTCACGTGACTCTACCGTAACTATCTTTCCACGTCACATGTTGTTTCCTGATGGGACAAAAGTAGCTTATGACACTCCCAGGACAAAAGTAGCTTATGACACTCCTTTCTGATACTCACAAAACACATTTACAAACTACGTAGAGATGCTTACTAGTCGGGTTTGACTGTATATCAATGGCCAGGTGCTCCTTATGTAGAGGTGGTTACTAGTACAGGTTCGACTGTATATCGATGGCCAGGTGGTCCTTATGTAGAGGTGGTCACTAGTGAAGGTTTGACTGTATGTCAATGGTCAGGTGGTCCTTATGTAGAGGTGGTCATTAGTACAGGTTGGACTGTATATCATAGCCAGGTGGTCCTTATGTAGAGGTGTTCACTAGTACAGGTTTGACTGTTTATCAATGGCCAGGTGGTTCTTTATGTAGAGGTGGTTACTAGTACAGGTTGGACTGTATATCAATGGTGTGTGCTCCTTATGTAGAGGTGGTTACTAGTACAGGTTTGACTGTATATCAATAGCCAGGTGGTCCTTATGTAGAGGTGGTTACTAGTACAGGTTTGGCTGTATATCAATGGCCAAGTGGGCCTTATGTAGAGGTGGTTACTAGTGAAGGTTTGACTGTATATAACTGGCAAGGTGGTCCTTATACGTATGTAGAGGTGGTTACTAGTACAAGTTTGACTGTATATCAATAGCCAGGTGGTCCTTATGTAGAGGTGTTCACTAGTACAGGTTTGGCTGTTTATCAATGGCCAGGTGGTCTGTATGTAGTGGTGATCTCTTTTACAGGTTTGTCTTTATATCATTGACCATGGGCGTGGTTCATTTTTTAGAGGTGGTCACGCGTGCAGGTTTGACTGTATATCAATATACAGATGATACTTATATGGAGCAGTGGTTACTTGTACAGACCATTGATGAGATTTTACTATTCAACAATAGCCAGGTGGTCTCTATGTAGAGCTTGTATAGTATTACAGTCAAACCTGCTCGAGCGACCACGTCTTCTCAGCGATCACTTTGCCATTTCGACCGCTTTTTCTCGGTCCCAATTTTTTACCCATTAACGTAAGCATTAAGCGACCTTTTCTCAACGACCAACTGGCCAACGCGACCGCGACCTGCCAAAACTGGGACCCATAACGACCGCGTTATTTTCAACCTTAAGGTTTTCATCGATTTTTTATAACTAGCGCGATTTTCCAGTTTGCGTGGATGTTATGTTTAGAATAAAGATGGCGGCGGTCAATGGGGCAGTCTAATGTAATAGGGGAGGAAATTTCGTTGTCAAAAAATCCGAATTTATTTGTTACAGCAGTCTTTTTTTTTAATCTTTATCATTATAAGTGAACGAATGCTTAAACGTAGTACAGGTTTGATTGTATATCAATGACCAAGTGGTCCTTATGTAGAGGTTGTCACTTGTACAGGTTTGCCAGTATATCAATGGCGACGTGGACCTTATGTAGAGGTGGTGACTTGTAGAGTTTTGACTGTATATCAATGGCAAAGTGCTCTTTATGTAGAGGTTGTCACTTGTACATGGTTGACTATATATCAATGGCCAAGTGGTAATTATGTAGAGGTTGTCACTTGTACAGTTTTGACTGTATATCAATGGCTGAGTGGTCCTTACCTAGAGGTTGTCACGTGTACAGGCTTGACTGTATATCAATGGCCAGATGGTATTTATGTAGACGTTGAACAACTACGCCATGACTCAAGAACAGATTGTCGCAGAGCGCGATGCGTGTAAAGGTGAGGTCAGCTTCTTAGCTATAAATTATGGCTGTAGAGAGATTACTAGTGAAGACTATACATAATGGCTGTAGAGTGATTACTAGTGAAGACTATAAATTATGGCTGAAGAGTGATTACTAGTGAAGACTATAAATTATGGCTGTAGAGTGATTACTAGTGAAGACTATAAATTATGGCTGTAGAGTGATTACTAGTGAAGACTATACATTATGGCTGAAGAGTGATTACTAGTGAAGACTATAAATTATGTCAGTAGAGCGATTACTAGTGAAGACTATAAATTATGGCTGTAGAGTGATTACTAGTGAAGACTATAAATTATGGCTGTAGAGTGATTACTAGTGAAGACTATAAATTATGGCTGAAGAGTGATTAATAGTGAAGACTATAAATTATGGCTGTAGAGTGATTACTAGTGAAGACTATAAATTATGGCTGTAGAGTGATAACTAGTGAAGACTATAAATTATGGCTGTAGAGTGATAACTAGTGAAGACTATAAATTATGGCTGTAGACTGTGTACCGTGATTACTAATGAACGCTATAAGAATAATGCTGTAAAGTCTTCTTCGTTTCAAAACCTTCTTTTAATTCTTCCGTAAACGTTTCGGCGACTATGTGTCGCCTTCATCAGTACAAAATGAAACAAATTCTGTCAGTGCTATATGAACTAAACATTGCACTAGCTGTGTGAAGTTCATAACGCACCGACGGCTTTTGCTCCAATGATCTCATCCTACTTTTCCTTCCGCTGAGAGCCTTTAGCGCAACACTAGGTACTGTTTCAAACTCACATAGTTATACTGTTTAATTGCCGATTTGCAGGTCCTTCTACAGCAACAGTTTCTTTCCCCGGACTGCTAAATTATGTAATTCTCTCGACGACAACTGTTTCCGTCCTGTCTACAACTTATAGGCCTTTAAAGAAATATCCACAGCATAGAATATTTCCAACTTCTTAGCTCATTGCCTTGAAGTGCTAGTGGTATCATGACCTTGCTTTGATCTCGTTAAAAAAAGGGGATGCATAAACCACCTTTACAAAAACTCCAAGATTAGTGAAGGGAGCGATCTGATTTGATCTGTCAGGTCTAGAGGGCGTTGGTAGCTGGCGAACAAGCCTGGGAACCTAATTCTTACACTTTTGGCTACTATATAAAAGGACCGATCCTGAAGCCACACCCCCTTTTCAATCATGGTTCTACTTGAAATATCTCCGTCATAAACAGAGCGAGCATGACAGAACTGGCGCATGGCCGCCGCCGCTAAGTTTTTAATTAGTTGATAATACAGTCTGCAGTTTGATCCCAGATGGTGGAATAAGATATTAAAATCATTATTGTCTAGATCTTGGCTGGGGCAAACATGTCACTTATCCTTAGACACAGCATTTAATATTAACATAATACTAACTCTTGCAGACTTGCAGTCGCCTGCGCTGCAGCATACCAATTATGATGATGCAGACCACAAGCCCACATCGTGCGCTGAAGCCAAATCTCTACGCTCCAATTCCAACGACGGCGAGTTCATACTTTACCCTTTTTCGACGGACAGTGATGTATCCATCCGCGTCTATTGCCATGACATGGCATCGGAGAAACCCAAAGAGTTCCTGACCCTACCATCCGGTCCTGACGAGAACTATGGAATTTTCTTTGGCGATCGATTGGTCGACGCAAATCGTTGGCAATGCACCGGCCCATTACAGGTAGGTGAAACTATTGGTAGCAAATCATAACTACTCACAACAGTTTGAAGGATTAAATTGCTATTAATATATTTGTGCAACAAATTTGTCGTAGTGATTATAATTTAAAGGAGCACACGTGTAAGGCCAGCGTCACTGTGATGAAATATTTACGTAAGTCGCCGTACTTTTGTCGTGTCAATCAAGATATCTTCTATATTTTCTTCAGCACCCATCCGCCAGACGCGGGACCACGAAGTTCAGCAAGCTCAGAATCCAGTTTCATACGTCCAGGATCGAAGTTATTGGAAATGACTACACCTTTGCTCAAACCACTGGTAGCTCAACATGTTATTACCTTACTATAAGATTGTAACTTGTAATGTGACCCGTAAGTAGTGCTAAATGTTAATGACCCATGGATGACTGACTCGTAAGAATGCTTCAAGTCAATGCGCCATCAAGTCTGAGAAAAAAAAGAAATATTTCTTTTTCCTTTTGATGACGCAGGATAATTAATGTAATCGGGCAACCGTTTGTTGGTCAAACAATTTGCACCATCATGATAGATACTTTTTAACTTGACTTGTTCACCTTTTGCCAAGGAAGTCAATTTAGGTGACATATATTTCTAATGATAACAGGGCCCAAAGATCGTCCTTACGGGCATGCAGGCGACTGTTATTCAGCTGTACAGGGATGTGCGAAGGGAACGTTCAAAGTGGATCTGATTGGGACGGGACTTGAGCTGGCACCAGAAGTCCACTGGGTCATGGGTCCCACCTACCCAGGATATCTGACCATCAACGACATGTTTATCTCGGAGGACAGAAAGGTTTGTTGCCTGTGTATAACTTACTGTCCGGTAATGTGGTAAGGTTTACCGCGCATCCATGCAGCAAAAGCTTTCACTTAAAACTCAATACTGGATTCACAGTATAACCAATCCCCAACTGCAAGATCTTTAAATATCATCAACAATAAATATTAAGATCTTTAAATATTATCAGCAAGAAAAAATAAGATCTTTAAATATCATGAACAAGAGAAATATTTCATTTATATACTCTTTGATATGTTGATTGAAATGTTTTTCATTTTTTCAGGTAGCCTCTGGCCGATGTGGTGGATGGTGTGGTGTCTGCCGGCCCGATGGAGAGAAAATATATCTGACACCCTCAGAAGGTAAGTACAACACGTTACTTATAACTATAACAGCTGATTCTCATTGAAACGTTTCCAAAAGCTATTTTAGGTTCGAAAAATAGATCAGCTAATTTTTGTCAAAGTACCTGATTGTTTAGGAAATTCATTTAATTAACCATAAACAAAAGTGACAAGGTATTTTTAAAAACTCATTGGTTATGTATGACAGGGCGTTTTCCTTCGAAATGATATACAGTTTCGGAAATATAATTATTGTTATAAGAGGACCTGCATGTCCAAAGCGACATCTAAAAATAAGGCAGCATTTTTTACACCGCTAGCAGGTTGAATAGATAACGTAGGAAGCATCGAACAGAGGTAACGTTTGTTACAGTCCTTTTGGTACTGTACCAATGTTTTGCCAGGCAATGTAGACTACAATTACAGTCGGCAATTCTTTATTGTTTCATTAACCCTATCCAGCCCGGGCTTTTTTGGGATACCTGGGGCCGGGGGGGGGGCTCTTTTGTCCCCCCCCCCCCGGTCGTAATTTCAAAACGGCTTGAGTTACGATCACCAAATTTGAAGGGAATGATGAACTAGTAAAGTTTTATATTTTCCGTAAGTTTGGTATCGTTATAACGTAATATGACGTAATTATGACGTCATAATGTCATACTGTAGGCTAAAAACGTCTACATATGAAATTTCCGCTATACCTAAAGGTATTAAAGGAAACGATACCTATAAAGGCTATCGTATTGGTGTTTAGGTCTGCCAAGTCTTTAGTTGCCAATGACGACGACACTGACGCCAATATGATGTCAGAAAATGACGTCATTTGTCCGCCATCTTGGATCGACAAGCTTGAATTTTCTAAAATACTATTATTTCCACATAGAACCCCAAAACCCAATGAAAGTGGACCAAAAAGGTTCAAATGATTATTCTTGTAAGAAAATAAAAGATTTTGAGGGAATTGGAGTAAAAATAACATGTATTTATCGTTGAAAATGGCATTGTCCGCCATCTTGGATTTTGACCCATGACGTCATCAAATCAGCATAAATTATGAATAATTAATTAGAAAGGTAACTTAAATTTACACAGGATCTTAATGATATAGATAAACAAGTTTGATTTAGCAATGAAACTATGAAATCCCATAATTGAAACTGAAATTAGTAAATTTGGTAAAATATGCCTGTCAGAAACCCGTTGCCATGGCAACACGAAAATTCACAAACTAAATTTTTTTTCACAGAATTTTTGCTTACAATATTTTAGGACAAGTCACCAGGTGTCGTAGTCCTAGCACACGTCGTTCGGCAGTTATCGGTGCACACACCAATTCTTCTGCGACAGGGAACCGATGTAGTCCGTATTTATTTTGAAGTACGGGTTTTTTCGAGGCTTTTGTGTGCCCAGTGGTTTAGTGTAGGAGACGTGTGGTGGATATAGCTCGCATGAAGTGCGACTCCTATAGCTTCATTTTGGTTAGGTTTGGCCAGCGAATCCTTGCTTCCTGTTATCGCTCCGAGGCCGCAAAGTGTGATGCGCCCGTAGCGGCTTGGCCGATGACGTCACAACTCGGCGCGTTCGACATGCGTCAGGAGATCCGTTATTGTAAGAATCCTAGTGATACGATTTTTTTCTTAATCACATATGTTTGTCAGTATAATACATGTTAACTTCCTACCAAGTGTCGTTCCCAACTAAAATTTCCTTCGAGGTGTACGGCGCCGTTGAAAAAAGTCTCTTAACTATAGGTTTCAATGGGAGAAAGAAACTGGGGTGTGCACCGTTATACGACGTCAAAGTTGGCGCAGGCACTTTTAGCCCCCCCCCCCCCCCCGGTCTGGATAGGGTTAAAATGAGCAACAAAAGTAGAGCGTAACAAAAACGGCCATTTCTACGCACTATTCGTCACGTATAAAGCTCCCGTGTTTTTGAGACAAATATTTTGCCATATCACGTATGCCGCACATAGGTGTTAAGTGTTTGTAATAGGTCGGACGTCACGTATTTTACGTCCCATGTGTCGTGGATTCAGGTAAAACATATCGTATATAGCTCTCGTATTTAAAAAAAAAAATTGTCATATCCTGTTTAAAAGCGCCTAAAAGTTGTCCCTCAAGTCCTGTTCAAACAGCTTTTTTTTTTACTTTTGCTGGCGCAAAATTTAGTGATAGGCCGTCTGAAATTGGCATCTTTAGAAGGAGAGGCCATGTCTATAAACGCAATAACGAGGTCCGCAAGGTGTCGCTGCCTGATGGTACTCACATGAATAAAGAGGGTCATGCTATGGCATCTCTTCGCTGTCAAAATATCGTATCTAGCATGCTCCGGACGTCGTAAGACCTGTTGCGACTTATGGGTAGTCAATGGAATAGTCAATTTTGCAACTGGGTGTTCCGGAATAAGTCCATTTTTACCTTCGCCAAGAAGGTTATATTTTGGGTAGCGTTTGTATGTGTGTTTGTTTGTTTGTAGAAGACCACCATAACTCAAGAACGCCTGGATAGATTGTATTGATATTCGGTATGTGGGTAGGTCTTGTTGAGACTTGGAAACGATTAGATTTCGGGCCCCCTAGCGGCCTGTTACGGTACTGCAGCGAAACTTCCTGGTTTGAAATCTCAAGTTCTGGACATGCTGCGGCGATGAATTTTAAGTGGTAGACAGCTCTTGATGCCGTGAGTAAGTGGTATAGGTTTGGGCCCCCTAGCAGTTTCTTTTGGAACTGCAGGTCAGGTTTAGTGTCAGACTTTGAAAGGGAATAACTCAAGAAGGGGTTAATGGATTGTTATGATTTTTGGTATGTGGATAGCTTACGTGATGCTTCATACAATTACATATTAATTATGCAGATTGGAAGCTAATTTGCATAATTAATTGGGAAACTGTCTAAACACGCTCAGTTCCATTATAGGACCATTGCAACATGTGACATTTGTTGCTGAGAAAGAGAAGAATATTGATAGATATATATTATGCTAAATAAAGACCTAATTTGCATAATTAATGAGAAAATGCTATAATTTCAGTGTGGTAAATGACGGTAACTTCTTACTTGTAGCATTTGGAAGTTATATACAGGTGAATATCATTGAACATTGATTATGCAAATGAGATCCTCATTTGCATAAATTATCAGAAAATGCGATAAAAGCCTTCTTTCTTAACATAGATTGCGTGTGTCTGTTGTTTGGTGGAGGGCATGATCAAGTAATATGATTTATGCAAATGAGAGGCTTATTTGCATAATCAATGACAAACAGCAGTTGTAAAAGATTGAATCATTTGGCGAAGGTATGGGGTCGTGGAACTCTAGTTAACTATGTGGAGAAAATCAAAATTGGACAGAGTCCATTCCGAGTAAGATAATTTTGGATGGTCCATTTCTGCAGAAGGTTGTCATGAAAAATTTTTGCATTTGGAGGGAGATGGAATGAAACATGTTCTACTTGCTTGGGAGCAACTGTCCAAATTTTCTAGTGACTAAACAAAAGCCGCAAATAGTACTAGTACTGATCGATGTAACGTTAGAATTATAGGAGGCAAGAGAAGTTTTCATTGTTTTTGCATCAGCCACAAGTTTTGTACCTATTCTCAGAATGTACCCTTTGGACTCGCTGGTTTGACCGTGACAATCCCAGCGGTACCGAAGACAATGAACTGCTGTCAAACCTTCGGCAGGAGAACCCGGGAGAAATTTGCTCCGGCCCCTCCGCTATCCAAGCCCGCGTTCGCGGGACAGGCATACAGGCCTTCCAGACGGGACAGCAGTTCCAATCATTTGACAAGGCTGCCGGCTTTACCTGCCGGAACTCCGACCAAAGCGACGGGTCCTGCCTGGACTACGAAGTGCGCTTCTGCTGTGAACCTGGGACGTGATCAAACATTGTGTGTGTCTGGCGCAGGTATAATGTACGTAGTGAAAAAAGGAATTTTGTTGCAAATGGCGACGGGTTCCGCGCGGGGAAGGCCACGAGGAATGTCAGAAACTGATATTTCCTTGCATGACCTTGGTATTTTATCAATATTGGTGGCAGAATAGACGAAAATGTCTAAGCAAAGAAGGGACTGAGAGGGCTGTGTCAGCAAGAAGCGTCATCGTGAGAATGACCGGTTTGAAAGCTTGGCTTAATTGTTTACTGTGCAAACAGGGGAACAATCGGGGCGGAGACAGGCGTGCATTTGAAAGGGAAAGATCGCGGGAAAAATTCTGCTCGTCTAGGTATGACCAAAACATTTCAAGTTTCCACCCTCAAAGCTGTGAACTAATCAGCTACTGTTGTCATTAGTGAAATGGATGATTGATATTGATTCAAAATGAATATGCATGGTTAGACCATCGTGTTTAATGTTTGCTAGTTGGGCCATAGCAAGTAGATTTTATGGCATGATATCCTCTGCAGACTGC
>NC_049994.1:6812308-6844665 GCF_000003815.2 Branchiostoma floridae | reverse complement strand
CGGGTCATGCCTCCTCGTAAAGTAGAGCTCGCAGACTCGTCGTCCGATCGAATCGCGCCTAATGTGAGGGGGGTATAAGGAGACCACTAGGGTCGGCGTGATCTCCATGGAATTTTGCAATTGATCAAGCCAAACACTTACCTGAGGTTACCGATGGAGATAGTCGCTCAGTGAACGCTGAGTGTTTGCAGAACGCGCGTTATGGTAATGTGACCCGAGACCGGGAGAGCTGAGATCTGATCTAATTATGAACGCACGTTTATGTAGCCTTCAAACATCACGTGCACATGGAAAATACTTAATCTCTCACGTGGAAAACCTTTCCTTGGAGGCAGGCATTTCTACGGACAGTTGCGACTGATCTAGTTTCCCTTTTCGTCAACATTGATAATATCAGGAAAAACCAGTAACATGTACAGATATTTTAAAGCTGACCGCTTATTGTACCTTAGCGATGTAAAGAAACAGCACAGAATTGTCCTGGCATGCTTGTAATTAATGTTTCTATTGCACTGTTGTGATTTGTAATGTGATGTTATATTTTGTTTGAATAAAGCCTGAAGAAAAATATCAGGGAAAACTGAAACTATCACAACATGCTAAAGATATATGAATAATTAACATCATCATTACAAATTTATGCCCGTAATGAAGTCTGACATGGGACAATTAAAAAACTTACGACGATGGAGAAACTTCATACATGTTCAAAATCCAATTCAGCCCTATTTTTCGTCATAGGAGGTTCCTCGTTTTACTTTGATTTACCAGCGATTGACGCCGGTACGCTCTTATGACCTTATCGCACGATGAACTACGACCTTTGTGACCAGGGAATTACATATTTCAACTATTGAGCTCGAATGTTCCCCGACTTATGACGTACAGCGCAAATCGCAGTAAATCGTGCGCGCTTGTGGCCGGATTTTTAAGCTTTTTTTCTATTTGCTTTTTGACAGAGTAGGACAATGTTGCTCTGCACTCAAGTTTTGTAACTTATATGTGCCACATACGAGGTATAGGCAGATGTTAAAGGTAGTCTTTTACCTCCCTGACCGAAGTCAGGTATCCATGTTTACACCTGGGTGAAGTGAGGAAGGGCACAACGTTGGGGGCACGGCGGGGATCGAACTCAGGACCTATAGATTCTGAGCCGAACGTTCTACCAGTTACGCAACACACGATGGTTTCAAGCTTCATTCCTCTTTTTCAGAAACATGCGGATTATCAGCGTTTCGCCACATCCCCCGGACTGATTGTTCAGGTCCAGGTTTGGACATATCCAGTCCTCCTGGTGTCACCCTCCAGGGCTGTGCGGAAGCGTGTTGTGCCGACTCGGCATGCCTGTCGTTCCAGTACAACATAGTCAACCAATGCTATGTGAAAAGCAAGCTCTGCTCAGATGGGGAGAAAGTGTTTTCAGCGGCTGGCAACATGTACGATCGGATTCCTATACCAGGTTGGAGCATTTCGTCTATCTATCAAGTACATCATTTATCAAACTGGGGAACTCAACAGCAAAAGCGGGTATTGGTTTTTGATACAATTTGTTAACAAAACCACTTGTTATGCTTATGAGATCTTGTACCACGGAACTGCAGACTTCATATCCACCAAAAGAAGGTCTTTTATGCCTTATTTGCGGCATCGTCGAAGTATGACCGCTTATTTAGCTATAGGGTACATATTATGGCATCATTTCCGTGTCAGAGATCCGTGTTTAACCCATATCTTCCTTCCCATTTGACAAAACAAAATCTGTTTGGAGATTAACTTTCCAGTGCATTCTGTCCTGGTACATATCGCACCTGAAATCCTACAGGACAGTTTGCCCTGACCTTAGGTGACGTACAGCATGACTTTACGTTCTTCGCGTAGATAATGATTCAGTCTTTACCCCTTTCTCAGGGTAGTCAGATGGAGGACTACAGCCACTACAGTTTAAAATGAAACTAGTGGCAACCGGTCGGAGTCTTCAACAATGGAACTCAATGGAGAAACACATCTGTTGCTGTGAATCTGTGTGTCAAGTTTTGACAAGAACTTTATGTTCGCCCGCGTTTCCTTGATACCTTGTTTATGGGTACAAAGTTAAGATAACAAACAAGTTTACATGATAGTTTGTTGGTTTTCATGATATTCGGTTTTCACTTATCACAATATATGTTTTGCGTTATTTTTGCACTTGTTCCCCCGTAAACAAATTTTGCTTCAACTAATATTTGTGATACTTTGTTCTAAGTAATAATGTCCAAAGGGACGTTTGCTTTCCCTGCTTGATTTGATAGGGTGGATACCCTTATGTATGAGGGTACAGTCTCTTTGGCTTCGCTAGGAACAAAGCAGAGAAAAAGTTCAACGTCACATATCAGATACTGTTTCAGTACTTCTTACCTGTGTATAGAGCTCACTGCTTTCTGATGTTTTCAAAACAAGCACATGCCCTGAATCATACCTCCATATTATCTTAGGCAAATAATACACCATTAACCATCATAACTGCCAATGTTATGAATAAAATCTTGTCTGAAGCAGTAGCTTGTTTTCATGTGGCTTTCTGTGTTGTACCTATAACGTTGTTTGCAAGAGGAAGAAAGTGTACATTTTTTTTCACTTTATACATGCAGAAGCATGTATATCCCGATATCAATTCTCTTATAATTGTGATTTTATAATGGCCCTGCAACCCCCTTGCCTTCTTGTGCTAAAGCATACCAGTTATAAATTTCTACAAAAGTAGTCTCTACCAGACTAAGCCCGCTGGCTAAATTGATGATAGTTTGCAGGGGAATTTGGACATCAGAGGGTAACATTTGCCCTCGCAGTACAAAATACTGTACTCGTCCAGACCATTCCTAGTGCGCATACATGTAGGCCTCCTCTGACAGCCTACCTTTCCAGCCGGCTTTTTTTTATTACTGCTAGTTATTAGAACCAACCCCGATAAATTATCCGGCGTGCGCTATTGAATGGGGCGGGCGGGTTACACTCCCAGCACAGAAAGAAAAATACCGGGAAACTTACGATGTTTCTGGCTTAAGCTAACGTCAACTTTCCACATTCGTCACCCCTCGTGCCCTTTTGGCCAATAAGAGCTCACGGTTTGCCACCATAGTGAAGGCTACAGGCATTGACGTCACTAAGTATATCACCATGGAAACGGATGACGTACCTCAAGCTGAGGAGAACACTCCGCACGTGTCAAGGGGCAATGACGTCACTAAGTATATCACCATGGAAACGGATGACGTACCTCAGGCTGAGGAGAACAGTTCGTACGTGTCTGAGACCGATGTAGTGTGCCAAGCTATGACGACATCAAATAGTACATACTGCATATGCACAATGATGATTTTTTATGAAGAGTTTAAGTGCTGATTGTTTTATGATTGTTTAGGACAAAATGTGGATGAAGATATTGCTAAAGAAGGCTAAGCACGACAGGTTAAATCAAAAGGACTTGTTGTTATGAATTTTATGAATGTAGCATGTGCTTTTAGATGTTAAACCCTATCCAGACTGGGCTTTTATGGCCCTATGGCCTTGGCCGCCTTGCTCACCCCCACCCCCACCTCCTTCGTATTTTCAAAAGGGCTTTACTGTGCGATCACCAAATTTGCAGGGTTGATATCCTTGTCAAGTTTTATAATTCCTGAAAATTTGTATCATCATGACGTAATATGATGTAATTAGGATTTTTTTGCTAAAACTGGGAATTCCCATAATACCTAAATATTTCAAACAAAAAGTTACCAATAAAGGTTTCTTATCAATATTGAAGTGTTATAAGACTTCTGTTGTCAAAAGCCAACGCAACGACGTCGAAATGACGTCATAAAATGACCTCATCTGTAGTTTAGCTATCCGCCATCCTGGATTAACAACATTAAATGCCTTAAGATACATTTTTTTCAACATATAACGTTAAAACCCCATGAAAATGGATTTAAAACCTTCACATGAATGTTTTCTGTAATTAAATACAAATAAGTGATAAAATCCGAGTGAAAATAAGCTGGCTATACTTTTCATCTTGGATTTTGACCAATTACGTCATTTCATTAGCATAATTTATGAATATCTAATTATAAATGTTCAACTAAGATGTGTTAGATAATACAGATATATGATAAAAAGTTTAGTTTTAACAAGAAAATCTTAAAATCCCATTGTTTATACCAAAATTAGTTTTTTCGTAAAGTATGCCTTTCAGAAACCCGTTGCCATGGCAACACGAAAAATCATAAACTAACTCTTTTTTTGCAAATTGTCTTACGTTTTGTTTATTCTTAAGTCATACTTTAACGTAATACGGAGTATCGAAAAAAAAACGTTAAAACAGCACAACAGTGCCACAGTGAACGAACCACTCAGTGCCGCACCTTTTCCCCAAGTGCAGTGAAATACCATCTTAACTTAAGGTTCGTCTGTTTCTGTAGGCAGACCCGTGGTGATCGCTACTAGTACCCTACGGTATCTAACTAGTTTTTATTAAATCACTATACAGTATACAGTATGAAGACTCGTATATTACGATAGCAATCTTGACACAATAGCTTACAGTTGGCTAAGTTTATTTTTAGACGCAATGAAGGTAACTTATTTACAGCGTTAAGTCAACAAGGAATTAACTTCTGTACAGATATAAAGTTTAGATCTTGTCTTTGTAAGAAATTTTGAGCCGTCGCAGAAATGTTAATTTAAATTCTTATCATTCCAATACTTAGTTGACCATTAGTTATTAGACCTTATTTGGTCAATTTCTACTACTTTTATATCGACCTATGGAGCCTGGTAGAGGCTAATGAACACATAGTTATGTACAAAGTACATGTACTTTGCTATACAATGATTCACCAACCCAATGGGACTATACTGAGTATTAACCCTATTCAGACGGGGGGGGGGCGCTTTTGAGGCCTGCGCTAACTTTGATGTCCTATAACGCCAGAACGGCTTACGCTAGAGCCACCAAATTTGGTGAGTTTTCCTGGACTATTGTTGGCAACAAGTTTGACAAATTTTTAATTTTTTCGTGTTGCCATGGCAACCGTTTGTTGACAGGCAGTTTTGCCAAAAATCACTACTTTTGGTTCTAACAATGTATTTTTCACATTTATTTGCTATATTACTGCTATTTTGTTACATAGATAAAATCTTATATTATTAAGCGTATCTTTCATAATTATATATACATAAATTATGCTAATTTGATGACGTCATCAGCCCAAAATCCAAGATGGCGGACCGTATGGCCAGATCAAGAATAACAAGCTAATTATCCCTTAAAATTTGTAACCACCTGGTATTTTTTTCATCAAAAACCATCTAAATGAATGAATCTAGTCTATTTCCATTGCCCTTTGTGGTTATTTGTTGCAAAAAAAAGTATTTTAAAAAATTTAAGGTGGTCGATATAATATGGCGGAGCCCAACTCGTATCTTAGATGTGCATGACGTCATTTTATGACGTCATTTTGACGTCATTGATGTTGCTATTGGCAACGCAAGTCGTAATAAACATTATTATTCTGTTATCTGCACTTGTTGTTACATTTTTGTAGCAGAACTTGAAGTTTTCTGAGAATACCCTTTTTTCATGGGTCCGGCCAATATAATCAAATTGATGACGTCATAATTACGTAACATTACGTCAACGTAACGTCAAATACATGTCAGTCATTATGTCGACATTATATCCTAAATATTTTGTGGCCTTACGGCACGTCGTTTCAGAGTCATAGGACTTAAAAGTGGAGGGCCTCAAAAGCCCCCCCCCCCCCCCCCGGTCCAGGGATGACCAAAAAAGCCCGGTCTGAATAGGGTTAAGACAATGGTACCCCCGTTGGTGCAGGTTACATGGGCATCGGAAAGGTGTTCGAGTCAATGAGATTGATTGATTGGGTATTTTCCGTAGAGAAGGAAACAGAGTATGTAGAACTGGGACAGGATCAGAGATGCAGATGTTAACGCTAGTTCACCTTTATCCGCAGGGTGACCTATATTCGTAGTGTTTAATACCCACACGGTATTAAGGGATATCAAGTCGACAGACGTTGGTTTCAAGTTGTAAACTTATGTAGTTTGAAACTATCGTCCGTCGACTTGATATCCCTAAATACGCGTCTTTCTAAAACAACGTATATATGTTACCCTGCGGATAAAGGTGAACAAGCGTTACCCAGTGCATGGTGCGGCTGTCAGGAGCCAGTCCATCATGTTCTATCGGATACAAATTAAACAGTTAGATAAACTACCGGTCGTCTACAATTACACTTTGTTGCTGCACTGGTACTGCCCGCTAGGCGGTGTTGTGAGGCTGTAAAACAGTCAATTTGCACAAAATGTAGACCGCGTATAATCATCCTTTTCAAAAGTTGCTGATTTTTTGTTTGACGATTTAGTTCCGAGGTTTTATTGATGAATCTCTTACATTTCTTACTCAATTACATCTTATACAATTCAGTGTAACTTTCGTGATTCTTCATGCTGGTTTGATGTCGCCATTGGCCAAAATCTAAGATGTTATTTTGAGAAGTCACCAATAAATTCACATAAATGGGCATTATGGCCACCAATCCCCTTCGCAGAATGACAAAAAAGCTGACTAGGGTTAAAGTCGCATGCCTTTCCTACTTATATGAATGGATAAATAAATGAACCAATAAATAAGGTACTTAATGTAGAATTGTCGCAAGACCAAAATCCGGACAACAGCATTTTACTGTTGTTGACGTTGAGATGCAAATTTATAACACATTATTTTATATGTATGACATTTACAAATACTGCAAAAACAATCCACACTGTGGTTAATACGATAGGGTAGATACAGCATACCATGCAAAGAAATTATCATAAAATGAACTTCAAGCATTTTCCTTATCTTACATTGAATACAACATCTTGTCTGTATAAAATTCTCTACAAGCTTGGCAGACATTAGATTATTGCTCCGCTTAGAGAATTTTAATCTAAAAAGGGAAACATATTTTATTTTACCTTCAAAATATCTGATTGACGGACTAACCCGTTGTAACAATTGGGCAGCTCTAGCTGTATATATAGATCATTCAAAGCTGAAGTAAATAAGTAACAGTTATGCTGTGATTGTGCTCGGGCGTATTCACGGAGCCACTGGGTCTGAACACTATCTTTACTTGCCCAGATACATGGAAATGGGCACGGCCACAGCAACGCTGATGACGTACAGGACAAGGCACAGCCTGTCCAGGACCTTGGTCAGCAGGGTGTAATCGGACACTTCCTGATCGCCCTTCACCGCCTTGGCCAGCTCCTCCAGGCTGTGGATCACCTCCTCCGCCTTCTCCTCAGACTTCACCGCCTGCTCCTGAAAGATGGTAATCAGGTCACGCAGGCAAGAGGTCTGCTCTTCCACGGCGGCCTCCAGGCGGGTGGGCGGGCCGGACGGCTGGCGGGGTGTCCCGGAGACAGCGGCGGGGGTCTCTACGTCGGTCTCCGCCACGGCTTCGGCAGGGATGTCGCCTGTTGTACCGGAGACATCAGCTGGGGTCTCTCCGTCGACCTTCTCTACGGCATCGGAGATTTGAGCTTGGCTCTCGACCTCGACCTTTATCATACCATCGAAGACATCGGTCGGGTTCTTCCCGTCGGTCTCCGCCACGTCTTCGTAGACATTGTCTGTGGTCTCCTCTCCGTCGACCTTGGCCACGTCATCTGCACGGACCACGCGGTTGGCCCGCTCAGGCCAGGCCAGCTTCCCGCCGGTCGGGCCAGCCTCCTTCTCTGTGAGGTCTCCGAGCAGCAGGAACCTTATCAAACATCAGCAAGAAGGAAAGATGACGATGTGGAAGCTTCTAAGCAATGTTTATCTCAATTTCTATGATCTAGCGTTCAGATCATTACAAAATGTGACCACTGTTATTCAACAAAACACTTTCTAAATCCGCTATGAAATCTTCCACGGAAATTCACTTAGGTGCTGGTTTGGGCTGCTTCAACCTGCTACATTAAACTAAAGTGAGATATTTTGAATGTTTTCGAGGATAAGAGATTTGCAATTTTTCTGATGATACCTGTGCTTTTATAGAAACAAGAATGCCTCAATGTACGCAATTCGCATTATTTCATTTGGTCTTTGCAGTCTAAAACCTTTGTGTTGTAACGAGTAGAACATACTTTGCCATGTAGTGGAGAAAGAAAGTTTTGGCCATTGGTGACAGACTCCCCTCCTTGTCGTGGAGGCTGATGATGTACATGGTGAAGAACAGGAAAAGTCCCATCAGCCCCATGCAGACGACGATAAGCGTGGCTGTAATATGAATCATGGCATTTGTTTTGTTTCAGTACATAACAGGTAAAACATCTTACGTCTTTGCCAGGTTTGCACTGAAGAGCATAAGCTACAAATCCACTTACACCGGATAGGACTCCTACACTTTTCAATTAACAGATACCCGAATGTTCTCTGAATGGCTTTATCTGATTGGTCATTGAAAAATAACTTAAAGGTTCTTGAATTTAAAAAAAAACGTTATTACGTTAACCATAAATTCCCGTCGGGGGGGGGGACTAAAAGTGCCTGCGCCAACTTTGACGTCGGATAAGTGCCGGACGACGTGTGCTAGGACTACGAAACTTGGTGACCTTTCCTAAAATATTGTTTGCAACAATTCTACGGAAAAGATTTTAGTGTATTATTTTTCGTGTTGCCATGGCAACGGGTTACTGACAGGCATATTTTACAAAATTTACTAATTTCAGTTTGAATTATGGGATTTCATAGCTTTATTGCTAAACCAAACTTGTTTATCTATATCATTAAGATCCTGTGTAATTTTAAGTTACATTTCTAATTAATTATTCATAATTTATGCTAATTTGGTGACGTCATGGGTCAAAATCCAAGATGGCGGACAATGCCATTTTTAACGATTAATACATCTTATTTTTACTCAAATTCCGTCAAGATATTTCATTTTCTTACAAAACACAATCATTTGAACCTTTTTAGTCCACTTCCATTGGGTTTAGGGGTTATATGTGGAAAAAATCGTATTTTAGAAAATTCAAGCTTGTCCATCCAAGATGACGGACAAATGACGTCATTTTCTGACGTCATATTGGCGTCAGTGTCGTCGTTATTGGCAACAAAAGTTTTGGCAGACTTAGACACCAATACGATAACCTTAATAGTCAGCGTTTTCTTGAATTCCTTTAAGTATAGCGGAAATTTCATATGTAGACGATTTTAGCCTAAAATGACATTATGACGTCATAATTACGTCATATTACGTCATAACGATACCAAACTTACCGAATATATAAAACTAGTACATCATCCCTTCCAAATTTGGTGATCGTAACCTAAGCCGTTTTGAAATTACGAAGGGGGGGGTCAAAAGAGCCCCCCCCCCCCCGTCCCAGGTATCCCCCAAAAGCCCGGTCTGGATAGGGTTCATTACATTCCCCACCTTCCCGAAGTCCATTCAGGTAACTAAGGAGCTAAAGAAAATCGGTCTATGTATCTATTTGTTTATTCTATCTTAAGACGTGTGGGTGACCCCTTCGTCGTGTAGATATGGGCAAAAATAAGAATATGACAATTTTCTGTCCTCACCGAAAAACGGCAGCGCCCCTTTCACAGGAAGTACCTCCGTGACAAACACGAGAGACACGACCATGGAGAGCAGGATGGTCACTCCGAAGGAGATCCGGTCTCCCCTGTCTATGGGCATGATAAAGGTGATGGTCATCAGCACCACCAGGATGACGCAGGGCCCAACGGTCGTGGCGATGTGGAACAGCGGGATCCTCTCTAGATGAACAGCGAAGCACGCCTTCTTGTTGCCTTCTGCGAAGATCTTGTCCTTCCGATTCCATTCGCCCTCCTGTTGTGGGGGAGACCAGACGTCACAGGTACTGCCCCCTCCGCATTCTGTGTTTCACAAATCATTACAAAAATGATTGTCAATGAGAGATGTGTCCTGGCATGATTAGTTTTCTTTGTCTCGGATATTCTAATCTTTGGCCGCAGTAAGCAAATTGCATCATTGACATCCTCTGCAAAATAATGAGTTAGGTCGAAAAAATTGGAATGAATGACGTTTTTATTCCAGTGTTCAAGAAGTGAACTAGTGTAGTAAAATTGGCACTAGTGCGGTAGACTATCACGTGCAAAGTTGCCAACTACCTTCATGGCTTCCATATTGGTGCCACTTTTACAACTATCAAACTAGTTTCACTTCCAGAACTACAGATATGGTTCCTCCCTAGTGTCATTTCTACAAGTACAATCTTTAGGATACAACAATACATGTTTCCCAAGTTTACTGGAAGCGGCCTAACCTGAAATAAATTAATGGAAATCTTTATTCCACTCAAATAAACACAAATGAAATAAAATCAATTCGTGGCATATTCACAGCACCTTACCTATGGTTTGTTCAATTGCAGAGGACACAGAGAAACAGATGTGGCATTCCATGGTGTCAGCAGGGAAGAAGAAAGGCTTTGCATCGCAGATGGTGCTTGTGAGAGTCTCCACCCTCCATGTTACAGTACCATCGGGTCTGATCAGGATCGGTACGCCCTTTTGCAAGCCTTGGTACTTACCATCGGCACTGTGGGGTAACAAACAAAACATCATACTATTTCTAATAACATGGCTGATTTCGTTCTGGAAGACGGTCAACAGACTTCTCCACACACGCATGTACACAGACACATAAACACAAACACACGCACACATACCATTTATCATATCAAAAACATATTTAACATGATGTGATGTTGATGATATGATGATAGTTTACTAAAAGACCATCACATACTTCCTCTTCAGAGTAAATGTAGGTGTCCAGATGCTGTTATCCCGCACGATGAGGGTCTGGATGTTCCCGTAGTACTCTGGCCACCACGTCAGCCGGCTGTCCTGCCAGGTCTGGCAAACAATTTAATTTTCTGAATATTGTGTCACTTTGTGGAAAAGTCGCGAAATGCAAATCGACAAAATGGAATATTTTTTTTCAAAGAGCCTGAATGTGCTATAACTGCGTCTACTTACGAATTCGATGACTAAAGTGGCTACAAGAAGCTCCTTCTTTTCGTCCTGAAAAGTAAAAGTTACAACATCAATTACTTAAATTCTGTTATCTCTGTGTACTGTCTATAAATAGATCTAGAAGAATCTCACATATATAACAGATACTAAAGCTTACCAGGTCGGTGATCTGTTCCACAGTGCCACTGAAGGTGATTGCTGTGTCAGCATCAGGCGCCTGGTTGGGACTGTACCCGTAGAGCAGGTCATCTTGCAGCGTACCTTTGATGTCCACTAAGGAGGGGGATAGTGCATACACATGGTTATACCCCTGTCACATTTGGCGAAAATCGACCGGACGACGATTCTGCGGCAATCGCTCGAGCCTCGCCTATAATAATAACTTCTTGCACAACAATTGTACAAGGTACAAAGTATGGCTTATATGTGACATTGACGGTTTTCAGGTGAAAAATACGCGCAAACCTCTGTCGATCTAAATATGGCCGATCTTCCATCGATACGCCCAAAGATCGTGGATAATGTGACAGGGGTATTATTAAGACGCATAAAATGAAGATCGAATTTAGTGCCAAGATGTTTGGAATATTAGATGAGGTAAGTCACAGCACAAAACAGTTATGTAGGCAAAGTTGTCGAAATACTTCTACATTTGTAAAACGAGAAGAGACATCTAAGCAGATTTTATAATTTAGCAAACTAAGGTAGCTGAAAGACATATCTGACTTTAAAAGAGTGGACCTTTGGGCACACGTAAATACGATGTAAAACAAAAGTGTTTTATGCGTAATATGATTTAGAGGTATTTAAATGTGTTGTGCATGTAGACAGAACTGATTAGTTATTATATCCAGAAAGAAACAGAAAATGTTTCTGTTTAATAACTGTGGCAAACGTTTCTTTTATAGCTGACAAATAGAGATTCTTCTTCACATAATAATGATATCGTATTTTTGCTCTCATCTCGGCTCGGACAAATACATTGATCATGTAGAAAGTGATACAACTGCCTTGAAGAAAACATACCAAATGTTCATGCGACACGTTCAAACTTCCTCTAAGCGCTAACTTTACTGTGCACATCTTTGTAGAACATGCAGAATTGTTCAGGCCGACAAATCTTTCACATTCACCTGAACAGCTGGGCTTGTCATATTGCCAGATGCCCCCCTGGAGGCACCTGACTCTGCTGGTATGTCTGGAGTCCAGAGTGTACCCTTCGTCGCAGGTGTACGTGACCTTTTCTCCCACGCGGTAGAACCTCTTGACAGGGCTTCTACTGCCGAATCTTGGAGAACCCATGTCCAAGCAAACGCCTTCTAAATGAAATAGAAATCATCATGCTTTATTTTCAGCATAGATGAGAGACGATGAGCAGATGTTGGGTGTGACGGGTTGTTCAGTGTAATACGACCAGCTGCTGCCGCGCCGCGTGCCTGCAAAGTTGGTGTGTTACATCGAAGGGTGGTTATACCGGCTTTACGGATACAGATATAGAAGCTCGTGCGTTACGCCAAAGGGCGGTTATACTGGCTATATAGACATAGATACAGAAGCTGGTGTGTTACACCGAAGGGCGGTTATATAGATACAGATACAGAAGGTGGTGTGTTACGCCGAAGGGCGGTTATACCGGCTATATAGATACAGATACAGAAGCTGGTGTGTTACGCCGAAGGGCGGTCATACCGGCTATAAAGATACAGATACAGAAGCTTGTGTGTTACGCCGAAGGGCGGTTATACCGGCCATATAGATACAGATACAGAAGCTGGTGTGTTACGCCGAAGGGCGGTCATACCGGCTATAAAGATACAGATACAGAAGCTGGTGTGTTACGCCGAAGGGCGGTTATACCGGCTATATAGACAGAAATACAGATACAGAAGCTAGTGTGTTTCGCCGAAGGGCGGTTATACCGGCTATATAGATACTGATACAGAAGCAAATACAAAACAAATACTTTCCTCTCTAGTCAACAATTGACGACACTAATGTCTGCCTACCGCACTTTGATTATTTGACTGATGTTCGTCTGTTTGATTGTGTAACCTCAGCTACTGAGGTCAAATGGTACATTTCTGAACTTGACATTTCCAAAGCATATGGGTGGGATAATATTGATAATCATTTAAAAAAAAATTATTTCCCCTTTTAAATTTATTTCTGATAAAATTGCGTATGTGTTTGATTTGTCACTTTGCCACGGCATTTTTCCTGAAGCTTGGAAACGGGCAAATGTTGTGCAAATTTTAAAAAAAGTGACCTACGTGTATTGTCCAACTACCGCCCTGTTTTGTTATTACCCTCTTTATCCAAAATTCTTGAAAAGATAATATATAAACATTTGTATAATCGTTTGTTGTCTCAAAACTTATTATACTCTTTCCAGTCAGGATTCATTCGTGGGGATTCAACCTTTAGTCAACTGGACTATATCTCCAACAAAATTTGTCAATCACTCGACTCAAATAATGAAGTCAGAGCTGTATATTTCGACTTTTTTAATTAAAAGCTTTTGATAAAGTCTGGCATCAAGGATTGATATTCAAGCTTCAACGAAACGGGGTGGTAGGGCCAATTCTTAACTGGTTTCAGAGTCATTTACACGGTAGAATACAACGAGTCATAATTGATGGTCAATGCTCAAATTGGTGTGAAATAATCGCAGGTGTTACCCAGGGATCTGTGTTAGGGCCCCTTTTATTTCTCGTTTATATTAATGATATGGTTGACGGACTTGTAACACATCCTTTCCTTTTCGCCGATGACAGCTCATTGTTTGACGTTGTTGAAAGTCCCTCTTCATCAGCTGCCAGACTTAACTCTGATCTTTCTAAAAAAATTGTCATGGATGAATTTATGGCTAATGGAACTCAACCACTCGAAAACTGTTGAGATTGGTTATTCCAGAAAATCAAATCTCCCTTCTCATCCTCCTCTTTTTCTTGGAACCGAAGTAATTAAATCTGTCAAAGGCAACAAACATATCGGAGTCCACCTTTCGTCAAACTTGTCATGGAACCCCCATATTGTGCAGATGCTAGTCAATGCATCAGAAAAGTTATCTATTTTAAATAAACTTAAATTCAAGTTATCTCATAATGTTCTGGAAATTATCTACAAATCTTTTATTCGCCCTACACTTGAATATGGAGACGTTATATGGCATGGTTGCACTATCCCCGACTCACAACTGATAGAACACATTCAATACGAATGTTCACTTGTTGTATCTGGTGCTATCAGAGGGTCTTCATAATTATTTTTTCTTAAAGAACTTGGATGGGAAAACTATCAGACCGTAGACATGTTCACTCTCTTATTTTATTCTACAAAATTATCCAAGGTCTCACCCGTCCGTATTTGAGAGAGTTGATACCATCTTTTGTGTTAGACTCCACTCATTACGATCCACGCATCAAACAAAATATTCAGATACCTATATGCTACAGATCGTTTCAAAAGATCTTTTATTCCCTACGCTACTTATCAATGGAATAAACTGACTCTGGCCGATCCTTGAGCCTTCCTCTGTTCAGAAAAAAATTGACCAAATCTGTGCGCCTCGTCCTTGTTTCTTACTTCGCATTAGGTCCCCGTTACCCCTGCGCTTTACTCACACGTCTTGGAACCCCTAGTTTAAATAAAAGTTTGTTCACCCGTAATCTTGTTGTTATTCTAGCTTGTTCTTGTGGTAACCCATACGAAAGCATTTGTCACTTTATGCTACACTGTCCTAACTACACTCAACAGAGATCTTTCCTCTTCGGCAATTTGAAAAGACTGGTAGGTTTTGATTTGGACAATCTATCCGACGACATTTTAGTACAGTTGCTCCTAAAATGATTTTTTTTCTGTCCCCTGCAGAAAACCCCAAAATATTAATGTTTGTGCAGACTTTCTTAATAGATACCAATGGCTTCAATAATGACTAAACATCATTTTCCAGTCTTAAGGGACTTAGTTAATCATCATATCCTCAGTTTATATCTTTCAATCTTCATTTGTTGTTTTTGCTTCAGTGCTTTGCTTACTTGTTATTTTGTAATGTTATGTTGTTTTCTTATCTTGTATTTATTTATCCATGTATTTGTATTCTTTTGCGGTGGCGGCATGAATATAAGTCATGACTTGAGTGTGCCGTCACCATGTCTTGTAAATATATGTTGCAACTAGAGTTCGGCGACCTCATACCTCCATGAAAATTTAGAGCTTTCGTAAATTTCATGCAATTGATTAACACATTAACATAATTTATGCATGGTGTTGTTCATCATTGACTAACGTACACATGTCACAATTATAAAATTCCCATTATTAATCATAAAGCGGTTTTGCAATTTTTACATAAATTATGCAAATAAGTTCCTCATTACCATATTTGGTATCTGCTTATATTCCACCTATCATAATTAACAAGTGTTACATTTATTGAAGTACAGTTATTGCAAACAATAGAATTATACAATTTCCTCATTAATTATGCAAATTAAGCCCTCATTTGCATAAGATGCATATCATTATGAACATCTTTGCCCAAGGTAACAGCATACCTAAAATGCAGGCAATCCGTCGTTCCTTTCTGCAGTTATCCTCTTTGGAGTGTCTTGACAAAAACACCCCTGCAGTTTCACAATTAAATGTTAGGGGTATGAAACTTGCTCCACTTTGTCATGACGCTAAGAGCTATCTACCACCCAAATGTCTCGACCATATCACGTCCGGGACAAGAGATACATTGAAAAAACTGCTATGATAGAATGTTCTCATTGATTATGCAAATGTATTCCTATTTTGCATAATAAGTATTTTATCTTGTACAACATTGTCTAAGGTACTTACATATAAAAAATCATGCAAATCTGTTGTTCCCTTCTTGAGTTATCGTCTTCAGAAGTTTTTGACAAAAATGCCCCTGCTATCCCAAAACTAGACGCTAGGGGGCCCAAAGTTATGTCATTTTTTCCTGAACACAAGAGCTATCTATTACTCAAAAGCGTGACCATAGCATGTTCAGAACACCGAGATAGCAAAACCGGAAGTTGCGCTGCAGTACCAAGGGGAGCCGCTAGGTGGCCCAAAATATAATCATTTTCAGCTTTCATCACACCAACACACCAAGTATGAAACCAATCCATCCAGCCGTTCTTGAGTTATCTTGTTTACACACACACACACACACACACAGACAGACAGACAAACGCTGGGTACAATATAACCTCCATGACATTTCATGGAGGTAATAAAAAAAGCTGGTGTGTTACGCCGAAGGGCGGTTATACAGGCTTAGATATAGATAAAGATACAGACCAAGACTCTTGACAAGTTTTCATTCATACATGTCCGAAAACCTGGGAAATGCGTTCAAGTGACCTTGGGAATATGGTCCGAATGACCTTGGGAATATGGTCCGAAGGACCTTGGGAATATGGTCCGTGTGACTTCGGCGATACGGTCCTAGTGACTTTGGGAATATGGTCCTAGTGACCTTGGGAATATGGTCCGAGTAACCTTGGGAATATGGTCCTAGTGATCTTGGGAATATGGTCCGTGTGACCTAGGCGATACGGTCCTAGTGATCTTGGGAATATGGTCCTAGTGACTTTATGGGAAGATGGACCGATTAACCTTGGGAATATGGTCCTAGTGACCTTGGGAATATGGTCCGAGTGACCTTGGGAATATGGTCCGAGTGATCTTGGGAATATAGTCCGGGTGACCTTGGGAATATGGTCCGGAGTGACCTTGGGAACATAGTCCGAGTGACATGGGAATATGGTCCGAGTAACCTTGGGAATATGGTTCGAGTGACATGGAAATATGGTCCAGGAAAGTTATTCCATCTTGGAAATACAACTTACTGCAAGGCATGATGTCATCACATGGCGCCGTGTAATAGTCTCCGTATCCGTCTCCGCCATCCACCATACAAAATGGCTGCTCGACCCCATAAGGGTTCCGGCAATAGTTGCTGTCCAGATTAGCCCAGGGGTAAGCGTTCACTAACATAACAAAAATGACTACCGACACCCTTGACCACTCCACACAATCTGCCCTGGATGCTGTACCGCGGTAATTCATGCCACTGCCATGGTAGCAAACTGGGAAAGAGAAATGGCCAAACACTAGTAATGTATAAATGTACTAATTGATGCATGGCGAATCTGAGCGACGAAAGTTACATCAGAACTATGACATTTATTGTAACCGGTAGTGAGTTTCATATGTATATATATATATATATATATATATATATATATATATATATATATATACTCATCTTAAAGTAAAATTGTTTAAAATTTGTAGAAAGACACTTCCATGATTGAAATTTGAATTGAGAAGTTGATCTTAAAGATGCCTGAGGAGATTTGATGTATTTGTCAGTTGCCAGATCATGATGTCATAGAAAGCATTTGACTAAAAACGTAGGACTGGTCTATTATCTCTGTGTTAAAGTGGTAAGCGTAAGCAATGTATTAAACTCGTCCTGCAGTCTGTTGTGTAATCTTTGGGAATATACTTGTAGTCGCGTCTATTGTCTTTTTAAGTGTGGAAATGAGCCTGTACATTTACAGCAACCAGACCATTGAACTGTACGTTTGCTTCTTACAAGGGTTAGAGACTAAATTCTCTTCTATACTAAATTCATATATTCAGAAACAGTCTAGAAAAAGGTATCAATCGTTTTGTAGGTGCTAATACCAGTCGAAAGTGATAAATCTAGTCTTCCTCCTTACCTTCGTTGTGGTTCGTCTGTGGCTCCGGGTTCCAACAGGGGTGAGGTGGTGACGGAAACAGGTCACAGGTAGGGAACCGGTTCTTCGTCCGGTCATCAGCCATGCGGAGGACTTCCTCACACCACGAGCGGCACGGCAGCAGCTGTGTGCCCCTACAATGTACAATAAAAGGCAGGTTAGACTTGCCGTTCTCTTCTCCGGTCTATACACAATCTGGATAGAAACGGGTAGGATAGACGTGCACATGTGAGTTTTTTTTATGCTCTACCGACCTCCAAAGTAAAATCAAAACTAGAGTTCCACGAACACATAACTTTGCCAAATAAACCAGGTTTGCTATGTAGAGTGATGTTTGACAAATGGGTTACTCATTTCATTTTCTTTATGATTATATGATTGGAGTTGGTTTATAAAATTTCGGCATTGACTATGCAAATTAGATCCCAAGTTACAATTAATTGATATCAAATTGTATCAAGCATTACTTAAGCTATCAGCATACCAAAAATCATTATGATCCTTTGATCCATTCTTGACTAATTCTCTTTCAAAGTCTTTAAATACACCTCTTACTCTCTTCCCTCTTTCACAGTTACATATGTGACAACTTTGATGAAAGAACTATAATAAAATGCAGTGGATTTATGAACTTTTCCTAATCAAATATGCAAATTAGCTGTTAATTTGCATAATAAGTATCACATTTATATAAGTCTTCACTTTGGCTATCTACATGCCAAAAATCATGACGATCCGTCAACACGTTCATATTTTTTTCTCAGTAATTATGCAAATGAGATAATCATTTGCATGATAAAAATGTATTGACATTTCTCTCATTCTCAGCTACATATGTGACAAGTTATAAAGTCCTATCATGGAATGTAGTGAAGTTATATAATATCCTCATTAATCATGCAAATTAGCTGTTGATTTGCATAATTGGTGTCTCATTATGTAGGTCTTCACTTACGCTACCTACATACCAAAAAACATGATGATCCGTCAACATGTTTATATTTTCTTATTGATTGTGCAAATGAGGTCTACATTTGCATAATTGATATCTATCGACATTTCTCTCCTTCCCAGCTACATATGTGACAAGTTTGATAGTCCTATCATGGAATGCAGTGGATTTATAAATTTACCTTATTAATTATGCAAATTAGCTGTTGATTTACATAATTAGTATAAATATATAAATACCATTATGTAAGTCATTACTCATTAAATATATAAATACCATTATGTAAGTCATTACTCATATTTCTATCTACAGACCAAAAATCATGACGATCCGTCAACACGTTGTAGAGTTATACTCGTCCAAAGTTTGAAAGGAAACCGGCGCCTGCAGTTCCAAAAAAGCCGCACTTACTCTCTGCCTCGAGGGCTATCTGCCACTCAAAAATCATGACCACAGCATGTCCAGAACACGAGATATAAAAAATTGAGTTTCCGCTGCAGTACCTTAGCAAGCCGCTAGGGGGCCATTATCGAACTTGACCTTCGTTTTCCCGACTCCTACCCACCTACCAAATATCATCAGGATCCATCCAAGGCTTCTCGATTTATACTGTTGACATACACACAGACACACACACAGACACACACACAAACACACAAACACGCCCAAAACATAACTTTAGCCATTCTGGCAAAGGTAATTAAGACATTTTAAGCGCGAACATCTTTTTGTAATAGTGAGTATGAACATGTCTGGTATTAAGTTGAATGTATGTTCATTCCCGAATAATTGCCATAATAATCAATCCAATGTGACCTTTACTCACAAGAACGAGGCCGTGTTGTCTCCATGTGGAGACGAATTTCAGGAATGGCTGTTCTCTTCGGAGACAAGACATTCAGTTTCAGTTTCAGTTTATTTATTTATCCAGGAAAATGCATCGCCTACTGGCGTTTCTCAATACCTCCTGGAGGGCTGGGAGACCGGGAGACATCGCGGGAAGATGACCGTAGATGTAAATTCCCGGAACTCAGGATGTCGGTTCTCTGCGTTGCTGGTCGAACTGTCGAGCAGGTCCATTACAGGGGAATTCCGTATCTCCTCAAACGTCGTCTGGCCCAGCTGATTAGGCAGCATCGTAAGTCTGCCGCCGAGGTTCAGATCCACAGGAGTTGGCAGGCACACTTACAATTATAACAATATTATTTCATTTATTTTTACGAGAATACAAAATACAGAAACTAAAGTTGAAATAGTTTTAAAAAAACACCGTACGGGAGAAAAAAAGCCTAGTTTGCCTTTACAAATCCTGCTCCTTTAGCAACAAATACTAAGCAAAATTCTACTGCAAGAATTGAAATAAGACTTGAGCTATTTCTGAGTACTAGTTATCGGGTATTTATTTTTTCAATATGAAATTTGACATGCATGACATTAGAGAAAACAAAACTCGGTATGTTCTACATCCCTTTTTTTATTAAATTTCCTCGAAGAGACGGAAGTCGCCTGGAGTGCGTGCAGATGACATTTTCCCGCGTCTTTTGTCATCAGCGCAAAGAACATAACTTATAACATCAACTTTTATCAATCAATCCTGTTTCCGAGAGGAAGCAGGAACGGATCTGTGATCACTTTATTTATTTATCTAGATGTACCACGGTTGTGGAAGGATTGACATAACAGGTGACTATCACCATTTGATCATCGTTGAAGAGGTTCATCAGTCACATATGAATACAGTTAATTCCAATTTTCTTCAATCAATGACTGTTTTTGTAAGGTAAGATACATAACCCCCAAATTTTCGATGTCTAACAGCACATCTTCGTCACGGGGAATGATCTAGTCTCAATTCTCACGAGAGAACACGAGAAAATTTGGGAGGTATGTACCTTACCTTACAAAAACAGTCATTAATTAAAGAAAAATTCGAATAAACCACCTTTGGAGCTCTTTTCAATATGTCAACCAAGAGACCAGACTGCAAGGTTTGATCCACACACACCGGGAAAGTCCCCTACTCTTTGCGATAATTGCGGCGGGTTCTTTAACGTGCGTGGATGGGGTGTGGCTCTCCACAAACACGGGGTCTCCATTTAATGTTCTATCCGATCCGAAGCTAGGGACTTATTTTCACCTGAGGAAAGTCGTGTAAAGTGCCTTTCCCAAGGGCACAATATCGGTGGCACGGCAGAGTTCGAACTCGAGACCTCTCGGTCCCGAGCCAACACGCTGCCGCTGCGCCAGCGCTGTGCTAGCGCTACGTCACCGCTGCGCCACCGCTGCGCCACTACTGCGCCAGCACTTCGCTACGCGATCTCATTGCTTAGGCTTTGGTCACATTTTCAAACCGGGGCCCGGCCGGACAGTTTTCGGGAGCGAAAAGAATGATATAAAATGCATCAAAATACACAAAATGTCGAAATAAGACGCATTGGCATGATTTGTGTATATTTCTAGGTATACATTGTATTTTTTTGTTTGTTTATTAAAACTGCTCGGCCGGGCCCCGGTTTTGAAATGTGACCTAAGCCTTACCGCAACCTTCCTCGTCACTCCCGTCCGAACAGTCCGTCCACCCGTTACACCGCTGCAACGCCAGGATGCTGCAGGAACCCTCGCATGGCAGTTTCCCGGGGGAGCAGCTGATATCTGCGTAGGCAGCATGAAACGGCCTGTTAACTCTGCTAACTCTCTAAGTAATGCTGTGATCATGACATGTCTAAATTCGTGTCTATTAATTCCCCAGTAAGAGAAAAAATGCGATAGCACCCCTCTATCAAATAGCTTCACTAGTATATAGACAGTTATTGAAATAGCCGTTTAAAAACAACTTATCACAACCTTCGAGTCCAATCATCACGTTTTCTGCCCTAGACAACTGTTCAGGGCTAAATAAATCATCAAATCTGGCGCTATATGCCTTAACCATTGGGAGTAAATGTTGTGCAGGCCTACCAGCAAATATTTGGACTTCGCACAGAGTTAGTATTCGGGAGGGCCCAGGCAGACGGACGGCCACATAGCGACCCTTCATGCCCTGACATTGGATGGTAATGGACGGTTGGTTCACGTCGATGTGATGGTCACCTCCACATCTGGGGTTGGTGCTGACCTGGTCGGAATCCCCGATGTGGATGTTGAAGGGGTTTATCCGATCACGGCAGCAATCCTGGCGGTTGACGATGACTACTCTGTAGATATTTTAGACAAACCATTGAAATGTATACACATGTTCGGATGAACGTTCCTATACATATTTAGTGTAAATGTCTGTGTTCATCGATTGATACTATTATCATCGACATTAACCCTATTCAGACGGGGGGGGGGGGGGGGGGGGGCCTGTGCCAACTTCGATGTCCTATAAAGCCAGAACGCCTTACGATAAAGCCACCAAATTTGGTGAGTTTTCCTAAAATATTGTTAGCAACAATTTTACGAAGTTTGAAATTTTTTTTCATTTTTTCGTGTTGCCATGGCAACCGTTTGCTGACAGGCAGTTTTGCCAAAGATCACTATTTTGGGTTCTAACAATGTATTTTTCACATTTTTAGCTTCGCCAAGAAGATTATGTTTTTGCCTGACTTGGGTCTGTATGTAGGTCAACAGGATATAACTCAAGAAATTGTGGATGGAACTTTTTTATTTTTTGCAGGTGTGTAGCGGTTGTTGAAAGGCATGCCTAGTTCGAAAATGGGTTACCTGGCGTTTTCCTACGGTACATTAGCGAGCTTGGTATTTTTTTGGGTGTTTTTTCGGGAAGCATAAGTCAAAATGTAGCTGGGCGATTTCCACGATATTTGGCAGGTGTTTAGCGGTTGTAGAAAGGATTGTCATGTGCAAGAATGGTTTAGCTACCTTTTACCTATGGTGCTGTAGCTGGCTTTGTATGTAAGTGCGTTTGTCTGTATGCAAGATAACTCGAGATGTTCTTGATGGATGCTAATGATATTTGGTTGATAGGTAGGGGACACAAAAAGGAAGGTCAAGTTCGATAATGGGCCTCCTGGCGACTTGTTTTGGTACTTCAAGTGAGCATCAAAGTTTGCGCCTAAATTTTCCAGAAGTGCCAGGTTCATGATTTTTTAATGGTGTATAGCTGTTGGTACTAGGAGTCAATGGTCTAATTTTGGGCCCCCTAGCAGCTTGTTTGGAACTGCAGTGGGTCTTATAGTTTGTAGCTTTTAAGAAGGATAACTGCAGAGGACATTGATGGATATTTTTTGTTTTTGGTAGCTAGGTACTTTGGTTGATTATCAACATCTATTTGATATAATTACTTAGGGAAAGTTATCCAATTAACAGAAATAAACAGTGTTTTCTATTTACAGATGCATCTCATTTTGACCTATATTTAAGGACACAGCTGTTTGCCAGATGTTTTGCCTGAGAAGCCTTGTGACCTGGACGCCCTAACACTGTGAAAATCCTCTTGACAAGCATGAAATTCTGATTGACCAGGGATGCTACCACTGAGGTCATCTTTGGTCACAGTCCAATGCCCCCTATCATCAATACTATTCGGCCAGGCTGGAGTCTGGTAGAGACTACATGATTTTAACAAAGCACTATGAAAGTTGCGCTAGAAAGTATCACAACAGTGTACATAATTCCATTGTCACCAGTTGGCCAAGAAGGTTATCTTTGGTAGCATCTGTGGGTTTGTGAGGAACACAAGTTCATGCAGTCATTTGCTATTGGGGTAGGTACTATTTAGTAATACATGAAAAAGACCTTAAAGTATTAATAAAGGCATGATTATTTGGCGAAGGGATGTGTTCGATGAACTCTAGTTGGCTATATTACTGCCATTTTATTACATAAATAAATCTTATGTTATTTAGCATATCTTTCATAATTATATATATGCATAAATTGTGCTAATTTGATGACGTCATCAGCCAAAATCCAAGATGGCGGACCGTATGGCCAGATCAACAATAACAAGCTAATCATCCCTTAAAATTTGTAACTACCTGGTATTTTTTCATCAAAACCATCTAAATGAATTAATTTAGTCTATTTCCATTACCCTTTGTGATTATTTGTTGCAAAAAAGTACTTTTAAAAATTCAAGGTGCTGGATATAATATGGCGGAGCCTAACTCGTATGTTAGATGTGCATGACGTCTTTTTATGACGTCATTATGACGTCATCGATGTTGCTATTGGCAATAAAAGTCGTAATAAACATCATTATTCTGTTATCTGGACTTGTTGTTACATTTTTGTAGTACAACTTGAAGTTTTCTGAGAATACCCTTTTTTCATGGGTCCGGCCAATGTAATCAAATTGATGACGTCATCATGACGTCATCTTACGTCAACGTAACGTCAAACGTCAAATAATCGTCAGATATTATGTTGATATCATGTCCTAAAATTTGGTGGCCTAACGGCACGTCGTTCAAGAGTTAGAGGACTTAGAAGTGGAGGGCCTCAAAGCCCCCCCCCCCCGGTCCAGGGATGACCAAAAAAGCCCGGTCTGAATAGGGTTAATGAAGAATAGTTGTATTCTGCTGTAGCAAACACATTAAGAATTAGGTACCATCCAAAAAACTCGTTAGAAATATCTTCAAAAAGTTGCAACAGTGTATAAAAACTACGGCCTATGCTATGCCCAAAGACTCAAATTACAGTTCCCAAATGTTAGATACAAACGCCAGTTCCACAAGATGCTACCAGAAACGAATTCCCTAGGGAATGGGTACGTGGAATATTTAGAATTCCTGGCAACTCAATCGCAGTACTATACTAACGGCTCCGCCCGTGAGGCGTCGCCAAAAAACATGTTGGCTGCTAGAGACAGGATTGTTGATGCTGGAATCAAATTGAAAAAAAAAGAGAACATGAGGGACCACAATGACCAGGTGCTCATTATGCACAGGTAGCACAGGTTCTTCTGCGCTTGTTTGTATGTGTGCGCGTTTGTGTGCACTTGTTTGTGTGCGCTTGTTTGTGTGCGGGCACGTTTGTGTGCGGGCACGTTTGTATGTGTGCGAGTTTGTGTGTGTGTGCGCATTTGTGTGTTTGCGCGCGTTTGTGTGTGTTCGCGCGTTTGTGTGTGCGCGCGTTTGTGTGTGCGCGCGTTTTTGTGTGTGCGTGTTTGTGTGTGCGCGCGTTTGTGTGTGCGCGTTCGTGTGTGCGCGCGTTTGTGTGTGCGCGTTTGTGTGTGCGCGTTTGTGTGTGCGAGCGTTTGTGTGTGCGCGTTTGTGTGTGCGTGTTTGTGTGTGTGTGCGTTTGTGTGTGTGCGTGATTGTGTGCGCGCGTTTGCGTGTGTGCTCGTTTGTGCGCCCTTTTTTGTGTATGTGCACGTTTGTGTGCGCGCGTTCGTGTGTGTGCGTGATTGTGTGCGCGTTTGTGTGACTTAATTCTTTAGCATATTTACTCTAATGACTGACATATGAGCATACATGACATTCTATAGATACTTACGTATCATATTACAATCTCGATATACAAAATGTTTATCACCGCCGAGCCATGACTAAACTAACAATTAGTGACAATTCGCTACAAATTGAAGTTGGTAGACACAGCCAGACTCCTCCAAACGACGGAATATGTACATCATTTTGCAACGATAGATGTCTAGAGAATGAAGTACATTTGCTTTTAGAATGCCCACTATACACACTAATACATACAACGCACTTGAAAAGATCTGTAAATTTGTTCACACAAGTTTCAAAAAGAGAGAAGAGAATATGTAGATTTTAGACGATATAAGATGTAACCTATTTCACGTATACTTAAGTTATCCTACCCAGGACCGGCAGGAATATGCAATAGAGATCATTGTCATTGTCATTGTCATTACAATTTTAAGACCTGATATCCGTACTGAAAATATAGTGCTTAAGCGGTTGAGGGACCGAGACGGGGGCCGATAGTGACTGCCAAGCACATTTGACCCTTTGCTGACGTCTTACTTCCGTTCCGGATGTGTGACTTGGGTCATTTCAACTTGAGAAGGGTCAGAGGACTGATCGAAAGCGTGTTGGTATAAAGCGCTTTATTTTGTGTACGGATATAGAGTCTTAAAAATTGTAACATAATGTTGACTACCGTCACAGATGAACTGACATTGAAGTATACTTACGTATGAACCGCATACGCTTCTCCGAGATCCACCCACCATGCGGGGTTATCCTCCCTCAGACCCCCCGCGGTGTGTGTGCAGAAGCCGTGGTTAAAGTTGGGATCGGTGTTGCCGTCTACGGCATTGCTGGCAGCCCCGTCGCCGCCGCCATAATTGCTGGTCTGAAACGCCGGCCTCTCCAGTGCGACATTCACACCCTCCACAATTGGGGGGACTGAAGGGACGTGATATTGGCGGTTAGGAGTCATAGATAACAGAGTCGCTTGCACATAACTTATAAGCGAATAATCTATTTATTTTTTTATCTATTTATTTGCAAATTCATGCCAGTAGGCTAATTGAAAGGGTACAGACAGTAAAAAAGTGTCTATTCTATGTCTATTATACAGCTATATCGTGATTCTACATGACTCACACGTTTTTAAGGATTAGTGGGTTCTGTGATTTTAACAGGAATGTAGTTTTTTGGAGGTCTACTAGCTGGTCATAAGAATAACGTCAGCATTCATTTGTATAGCTATATAAGCCAGGACTTGGTACATGTGAAGTAAATGTAGTGCAGACTTACCCGACAATATCCGGACTTCGCACAGGGCCAGTATTCTTGATGGTCCAGGCAGACGGACGGCCACATAGCGCCCCCGCATCCCCGGACAGGAGACGGAAATTGACGGCTGGGTCACGTTGATGTGATGGTCGCCTCCACACTGGGGGTTCGCGCTGACCTGGTCGGAGTTCCCGATGTGGATGTTGAAGGGGTTGAGCCGATCACGACAGCAATCCTGGCGGTTGACTATGACCACTCTGTAGATATTTTAGACAATCTGTTGGAGTTTTCTTTTACACAACCAGTCTTTCTCACCTATTGACGCACCTATAACTCCAGTTATAAGCTCTGAGGAAGATGTCTGACAGACATCGAAACGTCAGCAGGTGAGATAAACTGGTTGTGTAAAAGAAATCTTGTATGTCATATGATCTGATCGCATTATTTCCGGAAGAGCAATAGGTTTTATACAAATGTTCGGATGAACGTTCGTATAAAAAGTATAAACATCACATAATGTGTGTAAAGATTGATAGATCCATAGTCACTATCATTGCTAGGGATTTTGTGACTTGAATCTTGACTCATCCTCTCGAATCATCCTAGAAATCAGGAAAACAAAATATAGCTATATGTTCTAAATGCTTGATGCTAATAATCATACGTACACAAACGCAAACACAGTGATATTTAGTCCAACCTGTCTATATCGAACACTCAAGGGACTTTAAGAAAAAACCATTGGCTGCTATAGACAGAATTGTTGATGCTTGAATCAAATAGGAAAAAAAAGAATCTGGGGACCATTGAAAAGAGGCAAGAATGACCAGGAGGTCCGTATACAGAGGTAGCACAGGTTTTTCTGTGTTTGTTTGTGCGGGTCTGCACTTTTGTGTGACTTAATCAGTTTTGCATCTTTACTCTAATGACCGACAGATGACCATACATGCATAAATCCCTACCTATCAACCGCATACGCTTGTCCGAGATCCACCCACCAGGCTGCATGATCCTCCCCGTCACCTACAGTGTGTGTGCAGGATCCAGACTTCCAGTCGGTAGCGGTGATCCCGTCCACGGCCCGGCTGGCGACCCCATCCCAACCGGTACTGGTTTGGAACGCCGGCTTCCTCAGTGCGACATTGACAACTACCGAATATAGAGACTCTTTTTACACAACTAATGCTTTATTCTTACCGATGTTTCGTCTGTCACCTTCTTCAGGGCAATTCTGACTGGTTCACACTAATTGATCTTCTGTCACAATCATGCCATACCACGGTATCGTTAACTAGTCATCAAATGTTCTTGATCGACTGATGTGTAGGAAAGCATTTGAAAGTTGAGGAGCCAATGTAGTTATTACAGATTGAAGAAGATCATAACACAGAATCAATCATTAAACTGCCATATTTTCAGTATCAGGGTTGGCCGCTAACCTCCAAAAAGAAACCCCCGAACAAGTTCCTAACTTCCGGGGTTCGTGCTCTACACGCGCGAAAAGCTGCTACTTTGGGGGAATACGCTATGCCGGATATATCCGGGTGCGGCACACAGGGCATGTATGTGTGTGCCGGATATATCCGGGCTTGGCAGTTTAAGGGTTTTAAGGTTACATAATCAGACCTTACCGCAGACTGGTACGTCACAATACTCCCATCTGGTGCCGGGGTCCGTGGTGAAGCACCAGACTCCGGATTCCTCTTCCGGGTTCCGGCAGTAGTTCTGATCCAGTCCCAATCCCGGGTAATCGGTAGGTGTCATGCTGTGTTCATGAGGTGTCTGACTGTCCCAGCGCTGACACGTCTTGCCTGTTTCCGTCACATTGACTATTCCTCGGTAGGATGCTCCATCTCCAACCTGGCAATCTCCTGGTGGATGGAATTTAACAACACAGTACGAACACACGCTGTCTTGATTTTCAACATGTTTAAAAAGGAAAACGTGGGGTAATGATACGCCTAGCTTGTCATGTCGAACACACAAGTTGGGTAGAGCGGACAGGGTCTACTTTAAGCTAAGGGCACATCCCGCCGCACGTGCAATTTGTCCGTATGTTTTGGGGTGGCCACGTCCGACACGTATTGCATAATTGAATAAGTGAGACCTCTTGGATATAGTTGATCAGTGTAAAATTAAAGTGGACAACTTAGCGATCACTGAGCGACCGTTGGGTGACCACTGAGCGCCGACTGCAAAAGCGCTGAGCGACAGGCAAACGTGAAGTTTGGCTACTGCTGTGCGAACTACTTAATGATTTAACTTAATTCAAATCAATGTTACCCTTTAGTAACCATTTACTTTGAACCTTCCTTGTATCCATATTTCTATAGCTTATAAAACAAGACGATTTTTCCTTTACCTTCGTAGAGGTCCAGCTCTGTGAGCCATGGCTGCCAGCCCGAGTGGGTCTCGGTAATTAGGAACCTCCAATACTGAGCTGTTCCCTGGAACCCGCCGAACTCCTGCCGCTCGTCCGTCCCTCCCTGCACGGTAGTAACGGTCACGACGTCCTCCCAGTTGTACGGACTCCCAACCTGCGACTTTTGCAGCGTGAAGGCTGCAGTGTCATGGGTGGTGTCTCCGTAGTTGTTAACAGCGACGCGAGTGATAGTATGGGGCGCTGGGAGGTTCAGTACAATGTACCAGTTGTTGTAGTTCTGACCCATACCCCCAGGGTTCCAGTAGGTCCCAGTGTCTCCATCCAAGGCCTTTGCGGCATCATACGTCACCCCGTTGTGTACCCGCGGTGTGCCGGCGGAGTCCACAACCCACGACGGATCCCGTACCAGCCAACCTGGACAAGTATAACGTATGTCATCATTTCTCTGTCAATATTTCGTATCAAACAAGTGCTTTTAAAAAAAGCTGGCATTTTGCCAATGTTTGCGTGTGTGAACGTTTTTTTTCTAGTTATTAGAATGTCATATAAATAGAACAGAGTAACTAAACCTGATATTGGCGCATGGAGAGATTCACATATGTGCCTGAACTGCAGCAGATCTAGACGCCACCTGTTAAAATTTGCGTGAACTGCTGCAAATTTCACTACACATTGCCTGTTTTTGAGTGAGCTCTGTTGCGGGGCATTTTTAAGTTTTTTTTTTTTTTAATTTTTATTTCTATTCGGCAAAAAAAACGAAGCGGCGAATCCGTTAACCAAAGAAATAAATTGGTGTGGCCAAATGGATGTAAAAGTTAGTATTTGAATGGATGTAAAAAAGAAAAAAAAAGTTGAAAAAAACTACCTCCCCGGATTCGAACCGGGTGCATTGGTTTAGAATGCGTAAACTTTACCACTGCGCTAGTGCGAACATGTTGAAGAAATGCCAGTTTTAACAGGTATACAAATGTTTGGCATGGATTGAACAGGTCCGTTCATCTCAACATCACAACATCACAACGGCGACTACACTGGCCAGAAGGCATTTTGCGACTGCAAGTCGCAAAATGCAAAAAAGGTATCTTAACTAAACGTAAATATGTCTTATATTAACCACGGTAAAATTTGGCCCAAAAGTTTTCATTCGAACGTGGAGTATCGGGTTACCGGGGCTCCCGCGCGGTCCCCGCGGAGGGCTGACGGTGACTGAAACATCTTCTACAAGATCGTGATAGTTAGAAAAGCAACCTCTCACACGTATCTAGTCGAGATTAAATGAGAATTGGCAGTGTGTACACGTCAAATCTTACCGTGTACGTGTGCTGCACAGTTTCGTTTCAAAGTTTTCTGAAAAATGCATAGTTGGTTGATTCAGAAAGGGTGTTTGGTGCACAAATAACAAATACCATGTTTAGATCGGTCCTAAATCTGACTGAAAATCAAAATCTTTTATATCATATGAGTAATGATTGTAAGATCAAACTTTCTGTCTTAGGGATTTTTGAACTTGTTTTGAACTATTTTTACAGCCAAGATAAGGTCGAAAAATCATGTTTTTCACACTCAAAAACTCGTAAGTCAAAATTGCCTCCATATTCTAAAAATCCCTAAGACACAAACCTGGAGATATTAGTTGTCGACCATTTTATTCTTAAAGAGTTGATTTGCACGCGTTTTGTAAGCGATTTAAATACCATGTTTGGCCTTATGTCGAGTCGCACTGATAGGGACATGGAGTAATTGATACCGCCGTAAACAAGTGTTGTGATATTCAAGGTCACCAATAATAACGCCAGCAGCACTGTTACATGTCACATATTCCAAACTTGGCGGCAGCAAAACTAAGCTTTTGAGGCCCTCCACTTCTAAGTCCACTAACTCTTGAACGACGTGCCGTAGGGCCACCAAATATTTAGGACATGATATCGACATAATATCTAACAGGTTTTTGACGTTTGACGTTATTTTGACGTAAGATGACGTAATTATGACGTCATCAATTTGATTATATTGGCCGGACCCATGAAAAAAGGGTATTCTCAGAAAACTTCAAGTTATACTACAAAAATGTAACAAGTGCAGATAACAGAATGATAATGTTTATTAGCACTTGAATTGCCAATAGCAACATCTATGACGTCATAATGGCGTCATAAAATGACGTAATGCACATCTAAGATACGAGTTAGTTTCCGCCATATTATATCCACTTTCTTGAATTTAAAAAAATAGTTTTTTGGCAACAAATAATCACAAAGGGCAACGGAAATAGACTAAATTCATTCATTTAGCTGGTTTTTGATTAAAAAATACCAGGTAATTACAAATTGTAAGGGATAATTAGCTTGTTATTCTTGATCTGGCTATACGGTCCGCCATCTTGGATGTTGGGCTGATGACGTCATCAAATTAGCATAATCTATGCATATATAATTATGAAAGATATGCTAAATAATATAAGATTTTATTCATGTAACAAAATAGCAGTAATATAGCAAATAAATGTGAGAATACATTGTTAGAACCAAAAATAGTGATTTTCGGCAAAACTGCCTGTCAGCAAACGGTTGCCATGGTAACACGAAAAAATGGAAAATTTGTCAAACTTCGTAAAACTGTTGCCAACAATATTTTAGGAAAACTCACTAAATTTGGTGGCTTTAGGGTAAGGCGTTCTGGCGTTATAGGACATCGAAGTTGGCGCAGGCCTCAAAAGCCCCAGACCCACCCCCCCCCCCCCTGATTAGGGTTGAATATGGAGCAATCGATATCGTTGACACACATTAGTCACCACCAAAACGACACACACACATTCGTGGCATATAAAGTATATCCGGTCGGGCCACGAGACATGAAAAATTGATATATCCTGTTTTAAATGAAAACGGAGTCTGGCAGGGGTTGCTTTTGAAAACGTGGGACCCATGGAGGTGTCCCTGATTTGTATATATTTTAGATGTCAGAACTCCCATAATGCAAAAATAGGCAAATGTATCGATATCGAAGACTGCTCTGCTATTAGAAAAAATACCGAAACTCATGGTTAGCCTACTCCATTGTAATACTATATCAATGGATTATGTTAGCCCTTATTGTTATGTTAACTACGTTGTTAAGGTAGTCAGGAGGTATGTCTGAGCAAGATTTCTTTCCAAAAGATAACCATCAATGTTAGTAGATATGTACTATTTTTGAAATATAACATACTTTGCCTTCAAATATTGCTATTTGTTGGTCAATTTTCAAGGTCAATGTAGCTGTCTCAAAATACACAAAAAATTCAAACTCTTCACAGCCATCATTGGATAGGTCATTGTAAAAGAAACAGAATGGTTTTTATTGCGAAAAAGTCGGTCATGCCGTTAGGGAGTTATGATCATCAAAGGCCTGATAGGTACGCCGTGAGTTTTCCGGATAAGCTGATTAAAAATGAAAGATTACAATATCTCCGCCATCATAGATAATACAAGGAAAAAACTTGGTATACTTGGGTTTTGTAACATGCTGAATTGAACTATGGCCATGAAACTTACATATCTTGTTCAAAAATGATAAATAAATCCTG
>NC_049994.1:6807814-6812208 GCF_000003815.2 Branchiostoma floridae | reverse complement strand
TTGATCTTTTCCGACCTATGAAATGTATTGCGTCACTACTACCACCACAATGTGATTATCGGAGCGATATACCCCCCAAGCTGGCAAAATTGATCTTATTTTGAAATAATATACCCTTAAAGGTAGAATCTCTCGCGCAGCCGCCCCGGAAGGGTGCTATTTAGTGCTCCCAATTGCTGGTAGCGTAAGGGGTAACTAGAATTCGGGGAAAATTTCATAAATGATAGAAAATTTCTGCATAAATAACCTTTATGCAAAAAGGTACTAACTGAAAAAAACTAAAGGGGGTCAAAAGAGCCCCCCCCCCCCTCCCCCGGCCCCAGGAATAAAAAAAAGCCCGGTCTAGATAGGGTTAAGCTTTATCCTGTTATCCCTCTATTTTCTGCTTTGTGTAATAGCCGTTGTCATACATTGTATCATGTACAATTGCCGTGCAATAAAGTTCTTCTTCTTCTTATCTTCTTATCAACGCTCGTCTCACCAATTTCCTAGATAAAAATAAACTTACATCTCCCAATCAAGCCGGCTTTAGCAAATTCAGAACGAGCGATAACCTGTTCATTATAAAAACACTTTTAAGCAAATATCTTTCAGATAATAAACGTCTTTATTCGTGTTTCGTTGACTTTAAGAAAGCCTTCGATTCCGTTTGGAGAGAGTCTCCGTTGTAAATTGTTAGAGTCAGGAGTGGGCGGCAATTTCTATAAGCTTATCAAATGTATGTACTTAAAACCCCAGACATGCGTCAAAACATCGTCTGGTTTAACGCCATCATTTGCAACCGAGAAGGGTGTCAGGCAAGGCTGTAACCTTAGTCCTACACTCTTTAACCTGTTCCTAAACGACCATGTACATGTTCTTGATGATACTGAATGCTCACCACCCTCTCTACATAACTTGTTTGTATCATGCCTTTTATGCAGATAATGTTGTTATATTTCCGATAAAGGACTGCAAACTGCCCTGAATAGATTGAGCGACTTTTGTACGAAATGGAAATTACAAGTCAATTTAAAGAAAACAAAAGTCATTATCTTCAACAAATCTGGTCGGTCATTCCCAAAACAAACATTCTCTTTTGGGCAAGACATACTAGACATAGTACAGTCCTACTGCTACTTGGGCTTGAATATTACTGCATCAGGCAGTTTCTCTCTTGCACAAAAACAGCTCTCACTCAGAACACGAAAGGCCATGTTCAGTCTCAAATCACTGCTCCGTTCGTCTGTCTCTCCGAAGTGCCTACTAAGAATATTGGACATCTGTATCAAACCAATACTTTTGTATGGATGTGAAATCTGGGGTAAAGACCCTATAAATGACACCTCACCAATTGAAAGTTCCCATAACCGGTTTTGCAAGAATGTACTTGGTGTGCACAGAAACAGTAGCAATGTAGCAGCTAGAGCAGAACTAGGAAGGTTCCCGTTACATTTAGATATATCCTTGCGCACTGTAAAATTCTGGACACACTTAACACAACTAGACACCGATACACACCCACTGCAAGTTGATTCTCTCCGATCACAACATACATCTCTGACAAGTAGTCGTAGACGGACATTATTACAGCGAGTTAAGGAGATCTTCGATCACTCATATTCATACTTATCATATTCTGATAACACAAACTATGATCCTCAACAAATATGAAAACTATTAAGGACAAGATTTTCAGATTTGTATATTCAAACTTTCTTCCATAATCTGTCTACCTATACTGACAAGCTTAGATCTTTTAGAAAATGTAAAACCAAACATAGTATATAGAAATATCTCGAACTTTGTCATTTTGAGTAGCGTTCCGCTACCCCGTAAGATTAGAATTAGTGCCCACCCCTTGAAATAGAAAAGGGGAGATATATGAAGGTACCTGTGTCTGAGAGAATTTTGTAAATGTTGTTCCTCAAATGCTGTGGAAGACGTGAGTCATTTTGTCTCTAATTATTCTCTTTATGGTGATATAAGAAACCAACTATTTATGAGTGTATTCAATATACACGCTTACTTTCCAACTATCCCTGACAATGAGAAATCAATCCTATTAATACAAAGAACCCACATATTATAGACGAAGTGGGTAATCGTCTTCCACTGCCTAAAAAGAAGAAGTCAATCCCAACAAAACTAGTATAATGTACACCTAAGTAGCACAACATAGGCATAGTCATTGAATGTAGTTCTTAGCAGCTGCACCTTTGTACTTTCTTTATCATACGTGTTTTTTTGTACCTACAATTAGCACTCGGGCATGAACTTGCAATAGAAAATATATTATCAATGTCCATCAAAACTCAAATCACTGTGTACGCATGCGACGCAAAGATCTGCGGATTCCAACAAAAGCTAGACTAAGGCGCAAGCCGTCGCAAGGGACGTCCTGAGAAAAATCCACCCCACACCCCTCGGTAAAAATCGTGAAGTCCCTTACCTTGTTGGGCACTAGTCAAGTAGGCGAAGAATACCACAAGGATGAACACCTTAAACCAGCCATGTAAACCAGCCATGTTATTCCAGCCTGTTTTCCAGCAGAAGAACTCCGGTACAGAAATGTTGAATAGCGGCACTCCTACCGTGCACACTTCCACTGGTACCGTGTAGCATTTAACGATACTCCACTTCCTGATTCTCCCACCACTTATAGTTTTAGCCGCCCCGTATTTCTCATAAATGAAATTAAAAGTGTACTTAACAAAATTAAAACTGCTTTTTTGAGAAAGTTTCCGTCCAGACGAAAGAGCCAGACAAATTCTCCACAGCTGACTGTGCTCCACTATGCCTTAGACTGTCCGAAAATGCAACGTTTTGATTTAAGAAAAGTGGTGTCCACCACACTACGGACTGTATCAATTGAAGACAGGAAAATAAAAAATGAAATATTTGACAAGGAAAGATAGGGCGAAACCATTGCAGCGACGGGTGGTGAACAAATCCAAAGTAAGCAAGCAGAAACTGACAGAGAAAACTTCATCATCATCAATGCTTCAGCAAGACACGTGACCTGTTCGTAAATTCTAAATATTGCTTCAAAATTACGTAACTAACAATACTAACTCTAACAATATGAAATCATTTGTCTTCAACACCCCTCAACAGAAATATCGACGAATTCAACTATTTTTTTACATTAGTCTCAGGAAAACATGATTAAGTTTGAAATATTAATGACAGCTTATACAAGGACAGTGCTGACGTAATACTTGGCACGGCAGGGCTATCTGTTGCTTCTCGGATTTGCCTGTCCATTTCTTTTTTCCCAAAAAAGTCCCAGAGAAAAAATGATTTTGCTATCAAAAACCTGTAAATATTACCAGTCAGAGGCACATACATATAATTTCAGTCTTAAAACAATGCCTTTTATTTAGAAGAAAAGTAGGAAATAAAAAAAGGGATTCAGGGTATAAAAGTGCCATTAAACTCCTTAAGCTGCTTTTTTTTTGTGTTATTTAAGTCGTATGTCTTCACCCCAAGCCTTTTGAAAAAAATATTTTTACTATTTTTTTTGGGACCTGTCGGGCCATTTTTTTTAAGTTAACTGTCTATGTATGTGACCCGGTGTGACAGCGATCTCGCCCCATCACCCGTAATCCCCCCCCCCCCAGGGGTGAGATCACTAGTGTTTTCGCCCCCCTCTAGCGTTTTCGCCCCCCCCACACACACACACACCTTCCAGCAGTGTTTTCGTCCCCCTTAGGGACATTGCTTCTCGGAGGGTTCTCAAGATCACTACATATTAGGCTCGCTACCTGGTACTATGCTGCACCTGGGGAGTAACGTATATGGTGTGTTACCTGGCACCTATATGGCACCTCTTTACCTGAAGATGTTATACCTCGAAAGTCGATACTATATGGATCGATGCAAACAAGCCGTTGAAATGAAAAATACACTTTTTTGAAGAAAAAGACAGAGCTGTCGCGAACGTATAAATCAACACCATTTACGGTACGGAATAAGTCACCTAGATGTTTTTAATTTGTCACAGTATTTTCTATTTGTGCAGGAAACATTTCCAAAGCACTAACAAAAACACAAGTGAATAATAGTTTCTTATTATAAACGCAAACTACACGCAAGTTCATATACCTGTTGCGAAATGCTACAAAAACACTGGTAAAGTACCAGTCTTAAGAAACACGGGTAAAACACCTGATAGAGTTTCTAAATACTAGAAAAACAGTCATATTGGAGGTGAAGATACCCATAGGCTAGGTGCATATAACAAAATGTGCGATATTCTAATGAATACCTTATCTACATAACTGATAAAGACGTTTCATACTTTTTTTCTGGTCATTTCATGGTAGAGGCTTCGTATTGGAGATTTGTACATGTAGGTTGCTTGAGGACAGGTGAATACAATGAAATAAATCTTATGTCGAGACTCAAGTATA
>NC_049994.1:6804242-6807714 GCF_000003815.2 Branchiostoma floridae | reverse complement strand
CAACTTCAACTGTCTTATCATCATGTAATTACGTTAATATTTATACTATGGATGGAGTTATGTATCAGACTCGTGTAGTTATATCATTCTGAAAATGCCTTTTGTGATTTATACCAATCAACTTCTAAAATGTTATGTAAACCCGTTTTTTTTTGTGAGGGGCGAAATCGCTAAAGGGGGGCGAGATAAGGGGGCGAGATCACTAGCCGGGGAGGGCGAGATCACGGGGGGGGGGGCGAGATCGCTGTAACACCGGTACCGGTAAAATAATGTTAGTTGACGTTATATCCACCCGTCGTCTCAAAGACCTTACATTTTTTTATATATTCACTGTTGACGTGCGTAGATTGACACATGTGCCGCTAGATATTTTCCCCTACCATACCAAGTTTTAGTGGTATTTTCTGTTGTTCGTACAAGTCATCAAGATCAATACAATTAGCTGAAGGGAGGCATTTTATGATGGCCCCGCCATTGTTGTATGTCCAGTCTTTGCATGATGTACAAAATGACCAATAAACTGGTGGACGTAACGACTGATAAGCATCTAATACCAGCTGAAAAAAGAACAAGAAACAGCCATGACTTCAAGTACCAGAGCTACCAAGATTGATGTGTTCAAAAATTCGTATTTTCCCTATCGTAGAGTGGAATTTGTTATCACCAAGAACAGTAGGGGCATCTTCTCTGGGTAGTTTTTAAGAATGCATGCAGATTGATGTTTAGAAGTTAGGTGTGACGAGTCGTTCGGTGTAATGTAACCAGCTGCTGCCGCGCCGCGTGCCTGCGAAGCTCGTGTGTTACGCCGAAAGGTGATTATACCGGCTGTATAGATACAGATACAGAAGCTGATGTGTTACGTCGAAGGGTGATTATACCGGCTGTATAGATACAGATACAGAAGCTGGTGTGTTTCGCCGAAGGGTGATTATACCTGCTAAATAGATACAGACCCACCAAAGTCCCTGCACACAGACGTGTCACCATGATCAAATTACTACTCCTTTTCAAGGCCGTTCTCATTTAGAAAAAAAAAATGCACATAGTTATTCCCTACTCAAATCGATGCGGCTTATATTAGCGATGCCACTGGACAGAAGTAATTACAACATGTTGAATAAAACTTGGAATGTAATCAACTGGTCTTACTCAACAGAAATATCGACGAATAGAGTATTCAACCATTTTTTTACATTAGTCTCAGGTAAACATGATTAAATTTGAAATATTAATGACAGCTGATACAAGGACAGTGCTGACGTAATACTTGGCACGACAGGGCTATCTGTTTCTCCTCGGATTTGCCTGTCCATTTTTTTCATTTTCAAAAAAGGCACCGAGAAAAAATGCTGGCAAAAACCTGTAAATATTACCATTCAGAGGCACATACACATAATTTCAGTCTAAAAACAATGCCTTTTATTTAGAACAATAGTAGCAAATAAAAAAAAGGGGGATTCATTGTATAAAAATTCAATTAAACTCCTCAGGCTGTCTTTTTTTATTTAAGCCGTTTATCTCCACCCCAGACCTTTTGAAAAAAGTTATTTATCTGTCGGCCCAATTCTTTTCTGAAAAAAATCCGGGAAAGGACAAATAATTTTGGTATGGCCTTAAGTCTGTACTGTCTACAGATAAATGTACAGGAGTGCATTGTATTGTATTTGGGATCTCTTTAGTCGCATTTTGCCAGTGTGAAAATGTATGAAATTATGTTGGTAGACGTTATATCTACCCGTCCTCTCAAAGACCTTAAAGATTTTATATATTCATTGTTGGCGTGTGTAGATTCATTGTGCCGCTATGTAGCCATGGCGAGTTTCAGTGGTAGTCTCTGTTGTTCGTACACGTCATCACGATCATTGCAATCAGCAGTTGGATGCTATTGTTGGATGGACCCACCGAAGTCCTGTACACAGAGGTGTCACCATGATCAATTTGATATTCCCTTTCAAGGCCGTGCTCGTTCAGGAAAAAATGCACATAGTTATTCCTTAATCAAAAACCATGCGGCTTATATCATCGGCACCACTGGGCAGAAGTAATTACAACATGTTGAATAAAACTTGGAATGTAATCAACAGGTCTGGCTGTTTGTCTCTCTGGCGTCACAGTACATGCTTAGTGATGCTTTATGTAACTTTGCGTACCCTTTCGTGCTAACAGCACAGATGTGTTTTAGTCCTCGGTGAAAAGTTTGCTAATTGATGTTATTCAATCCTAGTTAAGTAAGATGGACAAGGGAGACAAGGTAGTTTTGTAAATGTTCTAAATAGCGCAAGGAAAACGCAAACACACACAAACGCACGTGCGCACACACACACAAATTAACACAAGCACACACACCCAGAAACACACACATTCATTACACACGCACACACACACACACACAAGCAAACATATACATGTACACTCACAAACAGACACACACGTTAAAACTATTTTTCAGCTTCCCATTGAGGAGTCTGATTGAGACTACCATGTTGCTATGGTAACACTTTTGTGACGTACGCATAAAATGCTTCATAAAAAATTTAAACCTTGATTCTATCCCTGCCATCTTCTGTATTGGTCTTAACTTCCGGAATGTTGATTCCTTATATCTTGAAATAACGGCGCTCATTAAATGAGCAGCTGATGCAATTAGCTGAAGGGGGCATTTTTTTTATGGCTCCGCTTCCAAAGAGTTTATTTTTGTACATTCCATTGTTAGATGGACCCATCGAAGCCTGTCACAGAGGTGTCACCACGATCAAATCATCCGGCCTCGCCGACTCCCTTGCAAGGCCGCGCTGTGGCCTACACGGTAGCATGGGGCTTACTCAGATACAAGTTTAATCAGAAATAAATATCATCAGCATATATCCAAGGCTTCTTGAGTTATGCTGTTGACAGACAGACAGACCTACACACAGACACACAGACACACGGACAGAGGCACACGCCCGAAACATAATCTTAGCCATCCTGGCGAAGGCAAAAATGCACATAATATTCGCTTGCTCAAAGCCATTGGTGTCGCCACTGGGCACAAGTGGTTACAACATGTTGAATAAAACTTGGAATGTAGTCAACAGGTCTGGCTTTCCGTCTCTCGGGCGTCACAATAAATGCTTAGTTACGAAAACCCATAGCGAAATGTGTGTATGAAGTGTGTATAAACGGGGCAAAACCAGAGTGCGCAGATGTGACCGGAACTGTACTTTCAGGCATAATACACAAACTTTCATCTCAAATCCTTTTGATATCATGTGGGGGCGATGAAAGGGGATTTATCCACCTAAACACGCGCTTTTCACACCCAATCATTTTTTTGGCACGGACACTTTGGAAGTATACACTCGGAGTGACACGGGAATGAGATCAGTCTACACCTGCACTTTGTTGCTACACTGCTAGCGCCCGCTTGGTGACGTTGTGAGGCTGTCAAACAGTCAAGCTGCAGCCAAACATCTCTCTCACGCCTCCATAA
>NC_049994.1:6797883-6804034 GCF_000003815.2 Branchiostoma floridae | reverse complement strand
CTCTACAAGAGACCCCCGGTACTACTTGTCCATCATGCTATTGACATACAGTCATAACATATAAATTAGAGCACCTCTACATAGGGAATACTAAGCCCTTACAAATATAGTCAACACTATATAGTAGTACATGCACCTGGCTATTGATATACAGTAATTTTTTACAAGTAACCGCCTTCACATATGGACTACCTGGCTATTAATGTGAAGACAAATCTGTACAAGTGACCATCTCTATAAAAAGACATGACCAATGATATAGGCCAAGCTTGTAAAAGAGACCACCTCTACATAAGGACCACCTAGCCATTGATATACAGTCAAACCTGTACTAGTCACCACCTCTGCACATGGACCACCTGGCTATTGATTTACAGTCAAACCTATACTAGTGATCACCTCAGTATGACGACCACCTGGCCATTGTTGCACAGTCAAACGCATTCAACGGACCACTTTGCCATTGACATAAGTCAAACTTCTATAAGTTACCTCCTCTACATTAGTAAAACCTGGTCATATAATGTGTACAAATGAAAAAACAAAACAATAGTGCTCCATAGCACTGTTTTATAAGAAAACCCTTTCGGGTGCATAATTGACGTCTGTATCACTTCTGACTTTTGATACTTGGTTGATATTTTCTACGGTCTTAGAATTTCACCTTGGTCTCTTTATTAAAAGGATGTTTCACAACGAAATGCGTTGATCAAGTTTCGACATCCAGGTTAAATAATATGAATTACTCTAAATGAATTAGTCAAATGGATAAGTCAGAGGCTTTAGACGGCAATTGTCAGTGGCAAAGAGAAAATAGTGAATTGTCAATAAGTCTGAACATAGACCAAACAGCGTCTCTCTGGTAAAACTAGTACGTAAATGTGTCATGTAGCAAAAAGGCGTGTGTCTCGCATACTGAAGAGCTTTAAATGTGACCTGAAAAGATGGTTACGGTTGAGTCCAATATGTTAGTCACCACCAACTGTCCAACCGGTCCCATAGCGATACCCCATGGGCATGTAATGTTCGCTACAGTACGGACAAACTCCCCACGGCTTGTGAACTTGTCTACCCTGTTGTTGTCACGGTTCGCCACGATAATGTGACCTGAGTAAAGCGAGGAAAGTCGTGCAGAGAGCCTTTACCATCCAAGGGCACAAGATCGGTTAGTTTCCAAATTCAAATATCTTCTTTCCCAATTGACTGTAGAACTTAACACTTTGGTGGCCTGTGAGCAAGATATTTTCTTCGTTGTCCGATATGACTTCATGCACTGCAAAAAATCATTTTTATCATCTGTATGATATTGTCTCTCTGCTATATTGCATCAACCCTGTGTCCTGTATAGTTTTTCGTTGACTAGTACATAAATTAAAGATAGATATGAATTAAGTACTTGACCGTTGCAAGCGTTTGTCTTTATTTCTGAACATTATCACAAGTATGTATGTACATTAAAATACAATAAAGCTTCACGATCTCTTTGCGACTTAATAGAAAAAAAGAAGTCTTAACTGAAGAAAAAATAATTAAGGCTAACCTACCATATTGACCGCCGGTGTTGGAAACAGGAAACACTTCTTTTATCAGCGTCAGAAAGATGAACACTGCACCAAGGTGAAAAACCTTGTAGAGCAGCATGTTTGTGCTCAGTACGATAATCTCCTAAGCACAATTGTCAGCGTCCCCCTACGGTGGGTCGTCCATGTTCCCTCTACATGTTGTTTTCACTGACCAACAATGCTGTGATGCGCACTTATATATACACGGTTGCCAGAATAGGGTGTAATCTTCCACATCATATGCTTGATTGGTTTCATGAAAGTAACGTTCTAAAGGAATACTTTGAAATCCCACATTTTTATTTTACAATTTGCATAATCCGTTCATTCTTTTTGATCTGTTAATTGTTTGTTTTCGGAACATAAATATGAAGGAACCTTTTAAGACATTTTTTAACTATCCATCGATGATTCTCTTAAATTCAACACAACGTTAACTTAGGACAACCTCATCCATTATACATGTGTTACCAAGGCCGCATAAAAAAGAACATGTTGTGTTTTGCGTCCTTCCGAGCCAAACCAATCTACCTAAAAGCTTGGCACATCTTTTTAATGGGTTTTGATTATTCTGGACCGGTGAACGTATTTTTCGAATGTCCTTCTCTTTATTGTTAGAAGCACTTTATGACATGTTTACCCTTTGTTGGCTTATACACAGTCACATAGCAACAAGCACATACACACATACACACACACATATATACAACTGTTGCATAGAGAGAAGTCTTGTCAGTAAAATATTTGACACTTTGTTCGTTTTCATGTTTTATTAGTGATTATATATCTGCCAAGCACACACTCATCCAACTGTTGGATGATTACAAGCATATTCATGCATTATTATAAAATAAAATCAATACTTTTGTTGTCTACATGTTTCTCTAGTCATAATCATAAAATCATCTAATATTGAAATATGATATTAAGTCTAACTGGGATTACTAATAATAATTGACAGGCCTTATCCTTGTGAAAGTCAATTTTTACTTTGTCGAACTATGTCGGCTCCGAAGGCAGTCAGGTGGTCGCACAGGCAGACTGTTTCCTTCCGGTTGGTCTTTGGGCTGACCTGGATGAAAACAGCCAAAGTCAGCTGATACGTAAGAGAAATCTCGACATGCTCCCATGTATTTTATGAATATAATAATAATAGTTTGTCGCATGTTCATCTATAATATCTTTTTGCGGACACAGGGAAGGCATCAATGTCATTAGTATGACGTAGATAGGTGTATTGCATTATCAATGTGTACAACCAATGGCAGCACCTCTTTCCCCATAATTCAGTCCAAGCTTTGTACTGTAGGAAGGGGTTACTTTCAAAGAGCAACAGGGGACACTGGGAAAAAGAGAGGGGGGGGGGAGAATGAAACCAACCTGTCCAGTATGTCTGAGATTGAAATAAACAAACGAGCAAAGTGTTGTATTCTTTGTTCGCTCCGAAACATACTGGACAGCTTGGTTTCATTCTTGGCCCTCTCTATCCTCTTTGACAGACAGATAGATTATAAGATTCCCTTAAAGACAGAACTGGAACTGGAGAAAGACGGAACTGGAGAAAGCTTGCAGTCACTTGCACAGCAGCCGACCGATGATGTTGATGATGATGATAAAGACAGCAAGAGGTGATGGTTACAACAGTGCAAGCTACACAAAAGTTTCGAATGACTGTACCTGGCAGCCGTCTCCCTTCCAAGCGTTGTCCTCTGAATCCCAGTACCGACAGCTGATCCTGACGATATCCGCTGAGTACTTGCAATGCTGTGACAGACACTCTAGAAATGAAGAGGTTTTGAAATTAGGATTTAGCAAAGGTTTTGTTGAAAATAATTTCATGAAAAAGATTGACACATCAAACTATTTTCTATTTTCATCTTATGTTCAATGTAGAGTCCATTCCAAGACACCATGCGGATGTTTGTTGCCATTGTTTAGAATTGATTCTAAAGTTTTGTAATTATATGTCTAGGACATTTGATACTTCAGAAATATTTCTAACACTGTTTTAACTTTATAAATATTTCCCTGGTCCTGTAAAACTTTGGAAATATTCATGGTGTGGAATTGGATACTTCTAATGGTTTCTAAATAATGATAACAGCATTCTACCATTATTTACCATTTTCTACCATTTTTTGTAAATGGTTCGGTGGGCTGGGAAGATAGCAATTCACACATCCTTGCAAAGTATGGTTGGGTGACATGTAACAATGGCCCACCACAAAGGATCCACCAGTGCCCAGCAGTGAAATCTAAAAATATACAGATGCAACAATAGGGCTTACTTTTATGGGGGCAATAAACTAATTTTACCATTTGGCCAGGTTTACCATTTTTTGTAAATATTTGTAAATGTGAAATAATCACAGAGAGGTTTCACAATTATTCTAAATAAAGATATTTTTGTACAGTTACTTTCAAAATGTTTCTAAAATACTCAAAGAAATTCAAATAAATGAGTATTTTCTTAGTCAATTTTTTGAAAATAATTTAATTATTGTGGCTCAGATATTCTTTTATTCAAAATAATTCAGACTAATTATAAATATCGTCTAAAAACCCTCATGGTGTCTTGGAATGGACTCTAACTCTCTTCAAATTGATGATGTTCACTTGAAATCCAAATGAGTTTGCCGTATCCTAAGAACCTCAGTTTCTACAAGCTGATCTATAGGGGCAAAGTATGGCTTACTGGATACTGTTTTGCACTTTTGTACTATCTTAGTAGTACATACGCTTCATTACTTCGCAACAGCATCTCGCATCGCCAGATGGGAAGTAATTTTTGGTACCAATGATCAAATGCCTTTTAACCTTGGCCCTACGTAATTTCTCTTTTCAAATTAAGATAATTATAAGCTAAGATTTTCTAACTAAAGTTATGGTTAAACAACAATACCGTCAATCAAAATGCCAATGGTGTACTGTCCTCTCCCATTGTTGACCTTCTGGACGGGAAGTACAATGAAGGCTGTGAAGGTTTGATTCCCTTCATACCCCGTGATGCCAAAGTCCTCCCACGAAAGAAATTTGCTACATATCAGAAAAAGATTAGTTAGTCTTTTTTTTAAAACAATTAGTAAGCCTTTTATTTCTTATTGCAACATTTAAAACAATTTTTTTCTTTTCTAAGCTAACATCTCAGAACTGTTCAAAATACAAACAGGTTAAAGGTAGTTGCATATCGTAACATAAACCTTCGATCATCGACATGAGACATAACAGATAATAAAGTATATAAAATAGAATCGGTGATAGTATGCATACAACGGTGGTAAGCATGTATAAGGTATTGACCAAAGTCTTCTTCGTTACACAGCCTTGAAGTTCTTAACTTCTTCAGTAAACGTTTCGACGACCATCTGTCATCTTCATCAGTACAAAATTATTTTGCATTTTGTACTGACGAAGACGACAGATGGACAGAAGATTGTGTAACGAAGAATACTTTGTTCAATTTATCTACCAATTTTATGAAACTATTTACGGATGTATAATGTATGAAAACCGGTGCGAGTAAGCTTGGGCTTAACTCTGTTTAGCCTATTGCATGGCAAATGCGATAGGCTTCATTCCTCATGAAAATTTTACTAAAATATAGTTTCCACTTGCAGCTACCTGAAATCGTGGTCTATGTCGTTAGTATCGCCACCAAGCTTCCCGTAAATCTTGGCCTCTTCTATGAAGCCGTCGGTCCGTACCGTCAGTGTAACCCCGGGCGTACGTGGCGTTCTCCAGGGCCTGGAAGTCTCGGAACGCCATGGTGTCGTTATCGTAGTGTTTATAGTTCACGAGATGCCCGACCCGGAACATCTCTGGCCTGTTCTGAAGGACGATGGTAATGGCTTCAGATAGGCCCTGTGGAAGATAAAATTATTTATCATTGTAAACGATTTTGATACTATGATATTCTTTGTTGTACAGGTCGGGAAGCTTTGGCATCTGTTAGTCTTACGTTTGTTAACTTGCCTAAGTTTGTGCTCACCTATGATAAATATTATCATAGGTCCATACATGACTGCTGTCCGGTGTAAATATTATCATAGGTCCATACAGGACTGCTGTTACAGTAGCTGTCCAGTATTAATGTTATCATAGGTCCATGCAGGACTTCTGTCCAGTGTTAGTGTTATCATAGGTCCATACAGGAATGCTGTCCAGTGTAAATGTTATCATAGATCCATACAGGACTGCTGTCTAGTGTAAATCTTATCATAGGTCCATACCGGACTGCTGTAGCTGTCCAGTGTAAATGTTATCATAGGTCCATAAATGACTACTGCCAAGTGTTAGTGTTATCATAGGTCCATGCAGGACTTCTGTCCAGTGTTAGTGTTATCATAGGTCCATACAGGAATGCTATCCAGTGTAAATGTTATCATAGGTCCATACAGGACTGCTCTCCGGTGTAAATGTAATCATAGGTCCATACAGGACTGCTGCCCAGTGTAAATGTTATCTTATTTCCATACAGGACTGCTGTTTAGTGTAAATGTTACCATAGTTCCATACAGTACTGCTGTAGTTGCCCAGTGTAAATGTTATCATAGGTACATGCAGGATTGCTGTCCAGTGTAAATGTTATC
>NC_049994.1:6770635-6797702 GCF_000003815.2 Branchiostoma floridae | reverse complement strand
GCACTATTGTAGCACTGGTGTTCTTCAATAAAGAATGAAATTAAATACGAAAACAGTCTGTACATGTAATATTCCCATTAATTACAACTGTACGAATTAACATTAATTACAACTGTACGAATTTAATTAAAACTGTACGGAACAAAGATAATCACGAGGTGGGAATGCATTCCCCTGTACTTACTATAGTGATGTTAAATTTAAACGACACTACAAAGAGACTGAAATGTATTGATACAAATATGTCTAACAATACGTGTCTTTGCAAACTCTGGCGTTTTACTGTTGTTATTTGAACACTCCTACAATTAACTTCAAAGTTGTGAAGAAAATTAAAAATACAAATTTTGTGTTAATTCCTTACCTCTAACAGAAGTATTAAAGTAGAACGGATAGATCTCATTACTCCACGTGTTTTTAAACATAAAATTTGTTTTCTGTAAGCAGCCGTCATGATCATCACCCCTGGAGTTCCGCAGGGTAGATTGTTAGACCCTCTGCTCTTTCTACTGTATAATAATAACTTCTCCAACTCCGTAGATCTTTGCTAGATTTATGTCTGGGTTGACATATTTTCTTATAGTTGAAGATAATTATCATCATTTTAAAACGACATTAACGTTACGTCACAGAAATTTATTCACAATAAAGCTACCCGCTTGGATCCACCATTTTTGACCAACCTATTTTGATGAACTTTCTTACATTATGAATTATACAAGTTTCATTGATTTACATACTATGTTAATGATGCAAGTTTATATCATCAATGTCGTCAAACAAGAAAAGAATACGACTAACGAAGATTAATCAACATAAATAGAAAAACAAATACAATTGAAACATCAAATTAAGGATCCTAGTTTTCTTCTTAAGGGCTAAGTCTAACCCTTCTCCGTATTGTTGTAAGAAGGACGTGGATAAAATCGATCGACTTGCTTTACGATGCTGCAAGACATCCGGTCTGGATAATAAAATTTTGAGTTAAGCACATTGCCTTATAATCTGCAGTAGAAGAACGTAAATAGAGCCCACTGATAAAATGATGTTGTGTAACAATGTCAGAAAACGAACTAGTGGCAAGAGATCCATTTTAAGAGACAAAAAGATAAACTTCATTGATAGGAATCAGAGGTATGAGTTTTTCAAACTCAAAATCAGTTAAAAAGCTGAAATAGAAAATAGATGCCATAAACTGTAACAAAATGGTTAATAATGTTGCAGAATGCTACCAAAGTCAATACGAAAGCCCTTTCAACATAAGGACATTTTGAGGCACCCTCTCAAGTTTTAGGGATCCAGAGGGGTGAATTATATGATCAAAAACATAATCAAAACAAAAAGGACTTACAGGAAAAATGGCCAATTAGGGGCGCTGTAATAAACTATGGACATGGATGCCTTGTTAGTCGTTTGAAGAAACAGCTTAACGAATTCTCCATATATTCACGGTTCGTCCTTTATACTTCTTGAAGTCGATACAGCCGGGGCAGTTACAGTGGTTGATAGAGCCACCGCACCACTTTGCAAGGGAGCAGCATGGAGCTTTCCCGTCAGGGTCACATTCAGCAGTGTTACCGTCTTCTGCAGGGTATCCCCAGCCGCATCGCAAGTCGTCTCGATACTTCTTCTTAAGACCTGTTGGTGTTAAGGTTTGTTTAATCAATATTTACGAAGAGCTTCGCACGCCAACATGATGCCTGAAATGCGATGTTTGGTAGATTTTGAATATAAACGTCAGATTCTGTATCACCCGAGGTACCACCTGAGGAGAAGCGGACATGATCGTACAAAGGTCTAAGCTTAAAGCCAGGTTCACATGTGCGTATACATTCAAGTCCGTATGATTTCCGTATAAAATTCTTAGCCTCTACCTGGCTCCATGGATGGCTAAGGAAAATAGCAGAAATTGCCAGCTTGCTCCTGCGGTGTGATATCTGGCTATGTTTGTCCAATTTCTAAATTGATTATATGTCCAGCGACCTCTGGCGCCTAGTAATGGCTACGACTTTACTTCGAACCTCATACGGACTTGAGTATATACATGTACGCACGTGTGAACCCGCAGGAGGGCCAGGACCTAGAGAGTGATGAAATACTCCGTGTTGTTTTTACTTGTAATGCCTACCCCAAACACACAGATTTTCATGCGAAATGCGCCAGAGGTTACGAAAAAGTTTTTTTTTGTAACAAAAACACTTTTAAAATCCTTTTCCCTTAGATTTAAGGTTACCCTATGCCCGTGAATAAATTTTTAACAGCAAGTACGGGTGAAATATAAAGATTAACAATTAGCAGGTGGTCAAACAAGTGCTTTAAAAAGCTGACGTTTTGCCAAGAATTGCTTAAATGTACACATGTATGACATGTATTGAATAGTTCCGTTCATTTCAAAATTCCAACATCACAACAGCAAATCTTCTGACCACAAGGCATTTTGTGGCTGCAAGTCGCGAAATGCCAAAAAAATGATAATTGTCTTGGCGACACAGATAGATAAAAATAATACGTATTTACCTTTCCTCTGGTAGTAATTTCGATGTGGCCAACTGTCCCACTCAGGACCAGGAGATCCCGCTATGTCTTTGGCACTACTGCGGAGCCAACACCGTGCACTACCACCCTCTGGCGATCCCGCGGGGCGATGGTTGAAGGACGAACATACCCGGCTAACGCCGTCATAACTGCCGAAGCCTTGCAGACAGCGGCGGGCACACTCGTCTGCGTCTATGTCGCTGTATGACACTATGTGGTCAGGATGATCACCGAAGAAACGACCATTTTCCTTGGTGAAGAGGTTCACGTACGATGCTGTCACTTAAAGAGAAACATTTGTAGCATTAGACAGGCAATATTTGCGATTGAATACATGAAATTTCACCCAACCCAAAAATAGACGGTTCCAAATGTGAATTTTAGACAAAATGCCAACCCCGGGCCCCGAACAAAAATGTACTCTGTTAGTACTTCCTGTTGAAACAGATCAGGTCCAAAATTGAGCTTTGTGGAAATTCACCTTTGCACGACAATAGACCCTTGCGCATGTAAAATGAACACGTTCAAAATTATCAATGCTCAAAAAATGAAATTTTGAAGTCCAAAATCAAATTTAAGAAAATTACCCACTTTGTGCAAAAATGGACAAGTAGTATTAATCAATCATAAACTTTTACCGTGGAGGTAGGTATTGTCCACAGCTGGGTGACCGGCAATGTAGGTGGTGTCAGGAGTAGGGTGACCATCAGTGTAGGTAGTGTCCACTGCAGGGTGGCCAGGGATGTAGGTAGTGTCCACTGCAGCGTGACCATCAGTGTAGGTAGTGTCCACTGCAGGTGGACCATCGGTGTAGGCAGTGCCCACTGCGGGGTGACCATCGATATAGGTAACGTCCACATCTTGCTGACCAGGAGTGTATGTTGTGTGCACATCAGGGTGGCCGGCAATGTAGGCAGTGTCCAAGGCAGGCTGACTATGGATGTGTGCAGTGTCCAAAGCAGACTGCCCAGGGGTAGTTACAGCAGCATCAGCCTGCATCATCTGCAGATAGGAAAGTTTGTTTTAGTACATACAGGTAAAAAAAACTGGTGACTACTTTGAATACAGACGATGTTGTCTATCATGTTAAATGGTATACAATGAACGATGCATCCCTGAAGGCCCATCATCATCATCCCGGGTGCTGGTTGAACGGATGGACATGACTCTCCTCCTCAATCCTTCCCTATCCCAGCCCAGCAAGGCCCAGCAACATATTTTGTATGTGACAAAGACATAGTTACGTTAAGGTTACAGCTGGGAACGAACTTTACCTTATGAACGGTCCAATTTCCGTTGAAGTAGAGCCAGGTTCCGAAAAAGGCCGATGTCATCAAGGCAGTTATCATCACAGCAATGCCTACCCTGGCTACAGTGCACCCTGAATGGACATGTAATAAGAAAGCAACGTTAAGGTTTTGGTGAAAATGAACCAAGCACTCATATCAGGTCACATGTGGTAAAACGAATCATTAGGAGACAGAGAATTCCGAACCCATCTTCCATGGAGCACCTTTGTCGATTCTTTGTGTTTATGGGTACGACTTTGAGACCAGCAGCTATTCCGAAGAACAGTTGTATAATGGACTTCAACTTAGGTCAAAATCTCTTACCGAAACATAAAGTAAAAAGTTTATTGACAACCAAGTAAGGAATGCATGATATCGTATTAAGGTGTTAAAAATGCTGACATTCAAATGGTTTATAATGCAATGAAATTACATAATATGTTTACATACATACGGAATATCGATAGTACTTCCAGTAAAACGGTAAAATGCTGCTAAAAGGAAAGGAAAAAATCTAATTGACGAAATACATAGCGTTTATTAGTTTTAATTACTGCTGTGGGTAGGTCTTGGTCAACCACCAAAACAAATGTTATCAATACATATGAAATTATTTTGATAACATTTCATGAAACTAAATATGAACCTAAGGAAAACAACTTACGGCAACGTGCTTGTTGTGGTATGTTTGGCACATACATCGGATTCCTGTTCAGGGTGTCTGTTAAGGTATTCGGATCTGTATTTGGGATATGTCTGATTGTAGGTATGTCGGTGTTTTCATCTACAAGATCCACTTGGTCAGCAACCTGCTCAGTGGAGTTACATCCTGATATGTGCGATGAGTCTTGGACTTCATATGCGACGGGATAAGGTTCCAAATCGGCATTATCAGGTGTGGTGTAGACTGGTTCTGGAAATTCAGCCACAATGTTGTTTTGGGAATGTATGTCTTTGCCATAATCATCGTTGTACGTTGTAGTTACAACTCTTGCTGTATATGGGTCGGTACAGGAATGACAGCCACTTATGTTTGCTATGTATGCAGAATTTGGCTGATGCACGGCTTTTGTCGGACACTTCTGATTTGTGATAGTGTACAGGGGATTCGGGTACTTGAGACCTTGTTGTGAGGTTGCATTGGTGCTTAATTTTGGAGTCACCATGTCATTCTGGGACATGTTTTCATCAGTAACTGCATTGAAATTGACATCAGCTGAGGCAATTTTGATCTTATCAATTGCATCTCCGGTTATTTCAGGCGTATGGTTGTCATCATCGTGTTCATTGCACCCGTTAGGTATGGAGGGATGTTTGTCCTTGTCTAAGTTCCAGGAGTTAGTGATGTTCTTATATGTATTTGGGGGAAATCGGATTCCAGCTTTGGTAGTGCTATCTTGGACAGGTTCATTTGCACTTGGGCTATTACCTATTTCGGACATCGGATTCGGTAGCGGGTTTGAAACAGCATATTGCTTCAAATCTGTCTTTATTTGGGCATCTGAACGTATTGGCGTCAAACAGTCTTCCCAGACATACTGTATGTGGACCCTTAGAACACCGTTGGGGGTGTCTTCAGCCATGCTTATTCCTCGCCCTGTGGTTGGAGTAAGTAAGATTTATCCTCACCATCAACAAATGTTCTGTATTTATATATGTATATGTGTTCTCACTTTTTTTGCTGACATACCTCTATTTTCTGTCCCACACATATACAACAGCCGTGAAGACAGAAGAAGTACTTACGACACGACGTGTGCGTGGGAGGATCGTGGCAGGACTCTTCTTTGCCTTCAGAATTAGTCTCAGCTGCAAAACAATACAATACTTGGTTCTGGATATATAGGAGTCAATCGCTCACTTAGAGATTTCAGAAAATGAAGTGCCTATCTGACAAAAAAAAATATCATTAACAATTTTAACCAGATAAAATTAAAGTTGTTTTGTACAAGATAGATTTCCCAACACTTTGATTTCATAGAACTAGTGCTACACAATTATTTTTTGTATATGCAGCGCAGACAGATAACATTTCAGGTTTGAGAATATTTATGCCGTGTTAGCGTCATACGAGTGTCCATGACAAGTACGCACTGAGAGAACTGCATCTAAGGTTTTAGTTTGTTTCCTCACAAAATCACAACATTTGAGATAATCAAAAAGTGTAAAACACGATATAAATAAAAAAAAGTATTGATTCATTGACATAAAGTTTAGCTCCTTTTCAACGCTAATCTCCAGGGCTCATATGGCAAAAAATTATATATGTACAAAGTCGCAGGTCAGAGCTCAACTGTAATGTAAATATCGTCAAATTACTTTGAAAATCAATCATTTAATCCTATTCAAACCTGACAACTTTGATGTCGTATAATGCCAGAACGGCTTATGCTAGAGACACCAAATTTAGTGAGTTTTCCTAAAATATTGTTGACAACATTTTCACGAAGTTTGGCAAATTTTCCATTTTTTTGGCAAAAATCGCTAATTTCGGTTCTAACACTTTTATTTGCTATAATACTGCTATTTTCTTTCATAAGTAGATATGCATGAATAATGCTAATTTGATGACGTCATCAGCCCAAAAAACAAGATGGCAGACCGTATGGACAGATCAAGAATAACTAGCTCATTGTACCTTAGAATTTGTAACTACCCGGTATTTCTTTCTAAAGCCATCTAAATGAATTTTTTTGGTCTATTTCCATTGCCTTTTGTGATTATTTGTTGAAAGAAGCAATTTTGAAAATTCAAGGTGGTGGATATGATATGGCGGAGCCCTACTGGTATCTCAGATGTGTATGACGTCATTTTGACGTCATTGATGTTGCTATTGGAAACACAAGTCGCAACAAACATTATCATTCTGTTATCTGCACTTGCTATTATATTTTTGTAGAATTACTTCAAGTTTTCTGAGAATACCCTTTTTCATGTGTCCAACCAATATTATCGAATTGATGACGTCATAATTACGTCATATTACGTTAACGTAGCGTCAAACTTCCTTTAATTGTCAAATGTTTTATTAATATATCATTTTCTAAAAATTTGATAGCCATACAACACATCGTGTAAGATTTATATGACTTAAAATTAGAGGGCCTCAAAAGCACCCCCGGTCCATGGATGACCAAGAAAGCCCGGTACGGTTTGAATAGGGTTAACAGATTGTACGTCAATAAACATTATTATTAGGTTAAAACATATACAACATTTCGAAAGTATATACTTATTCCATAAAGCCAGAAAGAGACTGAATACGCCTATCCAGAAGTCCTTCCCATTATTTCATTCTCATGATGATGGTTCTTTTTGGAACACCGCCATAAAAACAACACTTAGACAGAATGGATTGACTACAGGCTCTAGGTCGTTCATGTTACAGACTGACTTTGGTTTAGCTTTTCTTGGGACTTAATGTAGAAAATGTAGAAAAATTTAGAAAAAATGTTAGACCATATGGTACATTTTTACTTCATGTATACTGTATAGGTGTAGTTCCCGGGGGAAATTTTGTTTGGAAATACGGCGTCGTTGAAAATATCTTAACTATACGTTTCAGCTGGGGCGAAAAACTGGGGTGTGCCCCTAAATGTTCCATTTTCGAGCAGGGGTTATTTGAGACGGTTAAATGTTACATGGGAAAAGGTATAGCTGAAATATGCTGTATTTGCTCCTAACCAAATGTCGGCCTTTCTAGTATTAGTTTGGCAGATAGATTGTAACTTTACCGGGTAGCCTAAGACTGGGGATTCAAATATTGCAGCATGGCAACCTTCCTCATTTTCCCCAATGACGGTTCAGTTAGTTTGGATTTCGCACAATGATGATTGCATCTTTAGTAATCATAGAGTCATGCGGATTTTACGGATTTTAGATGTTTATTACAAATTTGTGTTGTCATTCGACTCATTTCTAGTAGGTCTGGGTCCCAGAATTTTTTTGAATCAAGACTCTCTGCCAGCCTGAAATCATTTTCAGTCCCCTTGATTTTGATTGGGAATCATATCGAGCACCAAAGGCATGGCGTGACGTTGCGCGTCATTTCTAGGGGTCTGGGTCCCAGGAAACGTTTAAATCAAGACCCTCTGAAACACTATTTCATGCACTTTGAGGTGAAAATTGTGCTTGTAGACAATCGCATCTGTTTGGGTGGAGAACACATGGGTTTCAGTTTTTTCATATCTTTACATATCAATTTTTGTCTGTCCTAGGGGACGGAATGGGGAAAACTTTTTCAGTCCCCAGCTGCAAAATTCCTCCCAAGGACTGAAGGACAGCTGCTTGCTACAACCCTGCATTTAACAGTCATAGCTATTGGTTCCCTCCAATAAGATAATCCAAAAACAACATTAGGATTCTACTACATAGTTTACCAGTAGAATATAATGTAAATTTTGATAAGCAAAAAGCCATTCGATATACTTACTGGACTATCTGTGTTGTCTCACAGCCCCTGTCGCTCTATCAGGATCCAAAAATCAACAACACGACTGCGATATTTGTTTCTGGGTAGATGATGATCTTCGTTCGCGAAGCAAAGCCGACTGAGACTGAACTTGGAGTCAGTTGACTGAAATTAAATATTCAAGACTCAAGACGAACCATCTTGTGGGTGCCTAATATAGTGTGTAGATGTAAAAATTGTTATCGAATGTTATCCGGAGTTTACTGAATAGAATGCTTGTAAACGTAATTATCACACATTTCATCTTCACTATAAACAATCTATGTATGTTCTCTTTTATTTCAAAATGTTTGAAATATTTGAACTTGCCCAAGCGTTTTTTTTAATCAACAACAGACATATGAAGACCTGAATAGTTCATAGAACACTGCGTTACGTGACGTAAAGTCTAGTAGTAAGTTTCTTTCTTGCCATTGTGATTGTATACCTCGCTTTAAATCGTCTTTTTAACTGTTTCCACCTAAATGTATATTGGTTTAATGGCCATTATCTTATCTTGTTATTTGGCCTTGAATAGATACAGATTTGTGCAATACCTTTTCCAAGCCTAACCTTAAAGTGCTCGTAAAAGAAATTGCAAAACGTCATCAAACTCTTGCATAAAACAAAGGCAGCCTTACGTTAAGTTCAGGCATATCACAAGAGTGCATCTTATATTCATATGTGTTTGGCTAGCAGAAGAAGATGGGCGGGTCTTTATCTGTATAGTAGAAAATGATATTAAAAAACATGGCAGCATGAGAAAGTAGAAAAGTGTCTCATTCCAATAATGAGTACAGATTGCTCTTTGATATAGGCGAGTTCAGTAGTGATAACGTAAGTTCACGGGTTGAACGGTGACAGAGGCTAGTTGAGTAATAATGTCTTCAAGTGTACCGTCCGCCTGGTTGTAGCACAAGTAAAACATGTTATGGACGTCGTGGGTCATTTTCTATCCAAAATGTGTAATCTTCCCAATTTTGGACAAAGTTGGTTATATAAAAATTCAATTTTGCACAGGTTTGGTTATACTAAAGCCCGTATTTTGAGTCGAAGTGTTTTTGGACTGGACAATGTTACTATTTTACATTGGGTGCACTAGAAGACTTTGTTCTTGCACAGCGTGGGTGTGGGTGTGGCATTTCTCTAAACATTTGACCAAGCCAATGTCACCGAACAAACAGTGAACTTACGTAATCACTACTGAACTCACTACTCATTAGTCAGTAAGTCATTTTTCTACGTTCTCATGCTGCCATGGCATTTTGTTTCAATATCATTTTCTACTGTACAGGTAAAGACCCCCCCCCCCCCCCATCTTCTTCTGCTAGCCAAACACACATGAATATCAAAAGAAATCCTGTGATAAGTCTAAACTTGACGTAAGGCTGTCTTTGTTCTATGCAAGAAGTCGATGACGTTTTACAATTGCTCTTTTTTTGTTCAAGCAGACTATGATTGGGCTTCGGAAAGGTATTGCACGAATCTGTATTTACCTAAGGCCAACTGACGAGTTAAGATAATGGCTAGCAAACCAATATACATTCAGGTGAAAACATTTGAAAAAAAGTCAAAAATTTGACAAATTTTTAAAAATCACAATCGCAAGAAACAAATGTAGACTTTACCTTACGCAACGATGTGTTCTATTAACTATTCAGGTCTTCATCTGTCTGTTGTTAATAAAAAAACGCTTGGGCAAGTTCAAATATTTGTAACTTTTTTTAAAATAGAGAGGGCATGTATACACCATACATAGATTGTTTATAACGAAAATGACAAGTGGGTAATAATATTGATTACGTTTACAAGCATTTTATTTAACAAACTCCGTACAACAAGCGATAACAATATTTTGCATCTACATACGAATTTAGGCACCCGCGAGATGGTTTGTCTTGAATGATTCATTTCAGTCAACTAACGCCAGGTTTGATCTCAGTCTCTCTCGGCTTTGCTTCGCGAACGAAGATCATCATCTACCCAGAAACAAATATCGCAGTCGTGTCGTTGATGTTTGAGTCCTGATAGAGCGACAGTGGCTGTGAGACACCAAAAATCAGTAAGTATATTTTGTTTATCTAAATCTTAATCTTATCATACTGATTAACTACGTAGTGAAATCTTAATGTTGATTATTACATGAACAAGTGTTTTGGATTATCTGATATAGATTGGCCAATTTTAGAACAACGCTAACACTAATGATTGTAAGGGAACCCTGAATTATATATGTATATATATATATATATATATATATATATATATATATATATATATATATATATATATAGCTAAGACTTTCAAATGACAACACAACTTTGTAATGAACATCTAAAATCTGCATGACTCTGTCATTACTAAAGGTCTCATAGATGAGTTTCTTCTTCTCATAGACTGTAATGTTATAACTCGTAGTTTACAGGGTTCATAATGAAGCTACGTGAAATTTTAGCAGATTTTTCATTCTATGTCGACCCTATATCGTGGGGAAAAAATTCCAACGTCAAATAGACACTGGTCCTTTTTTTTACAATTACAAACAACGATTAGTCAATCCCCATAAAAATCACTTTATTCGTGTACAACTGCACCACTCAGAGCCCAGTACTGTGTACCTCTGACCTAGCGCGTGGCTGCAAAATTTTACCTGATAAGTTCGTCAATTACAAACAAGCTTTCACCAATCTAACGTTTGAGATCAGTTCGGCTAGTTAGAAGGGAATCACCGCTAAAGACACGCATCCGTGCAGCCTCTTATTTTTCTTGGCTTGGATCTCTTTCATGCAGTATCACTCGGAGTAATACATCAATGAGACCTAAAGGTACAATCATCATTTTATGAATTCCAAACTAACTGAACCGTCATTGGGAGAATGCGGAAGGTTGCAATGCTGCAAAATCGAATAAACAGTCTTACGGTGTCCGGCAAGGACAATATTCGATAATCAACGATAATCTTCATCATCACATTTGCTAATTTAAGATTATTATTAGAATATAGATAATACATCCATGACAAAACTTGTGATAGTCATAATCCGTGAAATACCATAGAGTATATATGCCATAGAGTATATATGAATGTATAAGTCAACTCTATAGAAGCCAAAATTACGAAGATAATTTCATAAAGGTCTATAAAAGGTGATTTGAAATTGATTTATCCTGTCAAACACCATATGGAATCATATCTACCCTCCTGTACTGTTGCTCAAATCCCCGTTACAAAGCGAACTGAAATAACCGCCACAACTATGTTGTTTTAGTTGTATCGAGCGATATATTTTGCAATTCTTTTTTGTCCGAAAACCCTTTCAGCCCTTTTTTTCTTTGGCCCGAAAACCCTTTCAAAACGGGCAAAGGAAAGGACTATTCCTTATTTGTTGCATTATTCTCCTTGTATGTGTGTCTATGTATTAATATCACACACGGATTGGGGACTGTGTACTTGGGGTGGGGGCAGTTTGTTTGTGCTTCAAGATCATTTCCCGCTAAAGCCCCTTTTCTTTTCCACCTTTTTTCCCCGAAATGCATGGAGCTGTTATGCATACAAGCAACGCAGTAGAAACCCAGTAGAAATTTGAATCTATTACATTCACTTTGAATGCTTTGGAAGCTTTTTGAAATATATTGCACGAAATCTCTTTATCTATGATAATTTTCAAACATCTGCGGGATTCATTCACTTCGAGAAAAGTTACAAATATAATGATTGCCCCAATAAAAGTAAGCCCCTTTTGTCTGCTTCGGTTTCTAGATTTCTTTGTGGGGCACTAGTGGGTCCTTTGTGGTGGGCCATTGATACATGCACCTTGAACCTTGCACACATCCAGCAAATATGTGTGAATTGCTTCCTCCAGGCCATCGTACTGATCGACAGACATACAAAATGTTACAAAAAAATGGTAGAACGTGGTAAAATGCTGTTAACATTATTTACAAACTAAAAGAAATATTATGTTTCACATCGTGATTATTTCAAAGGCTTTAACCCTCAAACCACCGTTGCTTTTTTGTGACGTAGATTACCTTATGGAGTCAAAACTGATCCCAAAACATTTTGTACAAATACATTTTTTTGTGTGACTCTATTTGCGATTTGTTTATATGTTTAGGTTCATTAATCTATGTGGAACAGTCTGATATGATTAGGTGAGAAATGTTCTGGGTCATTATCATAATTTCTGCAAAAGTCATAAGGACCACATTTTGCACCAATGGCTAATCAAACTGGAAAAGAAGTTTTGAATGCCAATTCGAACCCGTATAGCGCATGAATGGCTCATGCTAAAGCCACCAAACTTGGTAACTTTTGAGAAAATAGTAAAAGCAAAAAATTTCAGTGAAAAAAGTAAGTTCATCATTTTTCATGTTGCCATGGCAACGAAATTCTGACAGACATATTTATTGCTAATTATTATTATTATTAAGTTTTCTAATTTTGCATTAAACATTTAAGTTTTAAGGTTTTCTTAGCAGATATCAGTTGTTTATCACATCTTATGAAATTCAACGTAAATTTCATAACCCAATATTCATAATTTATGCTAATTCAATGACGTCATCAGGCAAAATCCAAGATGGCGACCGAGATTACCTAAATGACGTCATAATGTCGTCATATAACATGATATTGGTACAAAAGCTGTTACAATAATTTTGGCTCACATGCACATCATTCTCTAAAAATTTCGTGATCCTACGATAAGTAGTTCAGGTGTGGGTCGCAAAAGTTTGTTTAAAAAAATGCTGGGGTCAGTTTTGACCCCACTGGACCATACATAAACTTTCTAAGATAACTTAATCAATAATGAGCCAATCTCGTTAAAAACGTATGAAAAGTTATAGGACATATATACAAACAAACTCTTTGGAGGAAATTTGTTTCCGACCAGAAATGCCATGATGGCACACATCGATATACGCCTGGGGTCAGTTTTGACCCCATACGGTGGTTTGAGGGTTAAAAAAACAGGAAAATGTTTAGAAACTTTAAATAGCATTTCAAAATATTTCCAAAATATCAAATCTCCTACACAGCTAATTGAAAAGAATTAAAAACCATTCTGAAATTATAGAAATGGCAACCCTTAATTTTAATGGACTCTATTGTCTTTATGGAGATGCTCAAAATAGAACCATGATAGAATAATGGGTGGGACCTCTTGGTCGGTGTATTCAATCTCTTTCTGTTGTTCTAATACTTCAAATGGACTTAGTATTACCTTCAAGATGTTGTAGATATTGTAGCCTAATAGCAATGTTTATTGATGTACAATATGTTAAGTCATCGATTCTTGAAGCAACTTGACGATTTCGACTTTTGACCTCTGACCTGCTATTTTGTACATACATGTAACTTGTTGTCACATGGTCCTTGGAAGATTAACGTTGAAAAGGAGCTAGACTTGATGTCAGTTAATCAAAACTATCTTATCTATTTTATTTTTTACGCATTTAGATGATATCAAAGGTTATAATTTTGTGTCAAAACAATTTAAGAACTGTAGACATATATTTCTCAGTGCTTAGATGTCTGGGAAAACGTATGGCGTTAATATGCATAAATATTAGCAAACCTGAAATGTTATCAGTCTGTTGATAAAAAGTGTGTAGTTCACTGAAAAGAAGGCATTGTGAAATATCTTCACATGACAACTTTTATTTGAGTTAATGATAATTTTGTTGACCACTTCATTTGCTAAAATCTTTACATGGCTGCAGTGGTCGACTCCTGGACCAAGAACTGTATTTTGTGGCGGCCGAGACTAATTCTGAAGGCGAAGAAGACTCCTACCACGATCCTCCCACACAGACGCCTTGTCGTAAGTACTTATATCTTTATGGCTGCTGTATATGTGTGGAGAGGTACGTCTTGACGTGAAAACACGCGCAGAGTTGTTGTAGCAGATGTAAAGTTCTTTATTCAGACTGGAACATTTCTTGTCTACTCCTACCGCCCGCTTGTTCTAATACATCTCTGATTATATATCTTGACTTTCAGCTGGGTAAGGGCAGATACAAAGCAGATGTCTACCAATTATGTCAACACCTCTTAACGATCCCATCAGGAGCCTTTCTGAGAAATCTCTTATTCTACACCTAATAATTCTCTCTAGTTATGTTACCGGGAAATATACATTATCATCATATGGCAAGGAGACGTGGACCGATCAGAAGGCTCCAATTTTTACAAAACCCAGGTCATTAATATCCCATATACTACTCGCTTTTTTCAGGGTTCCAATTGGTCCAAAAATACGAACATAGGTGCCGTTTTCCAGTTATTTTATGATTTGTGAGTAGAAGATTTTAAAACTCTGGGAACGAAATCCACCACATACCGCGGATGCACAAAATGGCGGCAGTTTGAAGACGCGTTTGTACAAAGAAATAGATCTCAAATAGGTAGGTGTGGGGAGTGGTGGTGAGATTCTATCGCCCATCCACACAGGTAAGGAGGTTTGGAAGGCTACTCCAAAAACTCGCTAGCTGTTTGGTCCCCTAAAGGGGATAACAGATCTAGGAGATTTAGAGCTGGGCGAAGTCAATAACACTCTTGGGGGTGATATATATATATAGAGAGAGAGAGAGAGAGAAAGAGAGAGAGAGGGGGGAGTGAGTGAGAGAGAGAGAGAGAGAGAGAGAGAGAGAGAGAGAGAGATAGATAGTAATATATATATATATATATATATATATATATATATATATATATATATATATCCTACTTTTCTAAAACTTGTATCTACAGGCCGGGAAATGATCTAACTGACGCTGTACAAAAGATGCACGCACACGAAGTCTCCGGGAAATTAGACAAGGACAAACATCCCTCCATACTGAACGGGTGCAAAGAACACGATGATGACAAACATACGCCTGACACAACAGCAGATGCAATCGATAGAATGAAAATTGCCTCAGATGATGTCGCTTTTAATGCAGGTACTGATGAAAACATGTGTCAGAATGACATGGTGACTCCAACATTAAGCATCAATGCAACCTCCCGACAAAGTCGCAAATACCCGAATCCCTTGTACACTATCAGAAAACAGAAGTGTCTCACAAAAGCCGTGAATCAACCAGATTCTGGATACACATCAAAGACAAGTGGTTGTCATTCCTGCACCAACCCATATGAAACAACAGTTGTTACAACAACGTACAACGATGATTATGGCAAAGGCATAATTTGCCAAAACGACATTGCGGCTGCAATTCCGGAACCAGTCTACACCACACCTGATAATGCTGAACCTTATGCCGTCGCATATGAAGTCCAAGACTCATCGCACATATCAGGATGCAACTCCACTGAACAGGTTGCTGACCAAATGGATCCTGTAGATGGTAACACCGACATACCTACAAACATGCATATCCCAAATGCAGATCCGAATACCTTAACAGACGCCCTGAACAGGAATCCGATGTATGTTCCAAACATTCCGCAACAAGCACGTTGCCGTAAGTTGTTTTCCTTAGGTACAGATATAGTTTCATGAAATGTAATTGAAATAATTTGTTTTGGTTGTTCATCAGTACCTACCTACAACAGCAATTTGAAATGATAAATTTATATATTTTGATTATTCTAATTCTTTCATTTCCTTTAACCCTATACAGACCGGGGGGGGGGGGGGGGGCTTTTGAGGCCTGCGCCAACTTCGATGTCCTATAACGCCAGAACGCCTTACGCTAAAGCCACCAAATTTGGTGAGTTTTCCTAAAAATTGTTGGCAACAATTTTATGAAGTTTGACAAATTTTCCTTTTTTTCGTGTTGCCATGGCAACCGTTTGCTGACAGGCAGTTTTGCCAAAAATCACTATTTTTGGTTCCAACAACGTATTTTTCACATTTATTTGCTATATTACTGCTATTTTGTTACATAAATAAAATCTTATATTATTTAGAATATCTTTCATAATTATACATGCGTACATTATGCTAATTTGATGACGTCATCAGCCCAAAATCCAAGATGGCGGACCGTATGGCCAGATCAAGAATAACAAGCTAATCATCCCTTAGAATTTGTAACTACCTGGTATTTTTTCATCAAAAACCATCTAAATGAATGAATTTAGTCCATTTCCATTGCCCTTTGTGATAATTTGTTGCAAAAAAGGTAGTTTTAAAAATTCAAGGTGGTGGATATAATATAGCGGAACGTAACTCGTATCTTAGATGTGCATGACGTCATTTTGGCAATACAAGTCGTAATAAACATTATTAATCTGTCATCTGCACTTGTTGTTATATTTTTGTAGTATAACTTGAAGTTTTCTGAGAATACCCTTTTTTCATGGGTCCGGCCAATATAATCAATATAGTCAAATATAATCTTACGTCAACGTAACGTCAAACATCAAATACTCGTCAGATATTATGTCGATATTATGTCCTGAAAATTTGGTGGCCCTACGGCACGTCGTTCAAGAGTTAGAGGACTTAGAAGTGGAGGACCTCATACCCCCCCCCCACCACCACCGTCCAGGGATGACCAGAAAAGCCCGGTCTGAATAGAGTTAAGCTATATTATTTCTTTTCCTCCGTTTTTTTATGTTCCACTGCAGGTCCTATATATGGAGATCCTATATGTTTGCGTGCGTTATAGACCATTTTAAGGGCAGCCTTAAGCTTTTTAACATCCTATTACGATATTATGTACTTGGTTGTTTAGAAAATGTTTTACTTTACTTAATGTTTCCGTAAAAGATTCAATAGGCTTGACTTAAGACCCGTTGAATTCCATTACACACGTCGAGTGTTCTTTGGAATAGCTGCTGGTCTTAAACTCGCACCCATAAACACAAAGGATCAACGAAGGTGCTCTATTAAAGATGGTTTCTAAATCATACGCCTCCCGATGATTCTTTGTAATACATGTGACCTAATATGAGCGCTTGGGTCAGTTTCACAAAAAAAAAACAATAACGTTGCTTTCTTATGTATGTTCAGGGTTTACTGTGGCCAGTGTAGGTATTGCTGTGATGATAACGGCTTTGCTGACGGCATCGGCCGTATTCGGAACCTGGTATTACTACAACGGGATTCGGGCCGTTCATAAGGTAAAATCCGTTCAGAGCTATAGCCTACCCTTATGTTTTTGTCCATTGCAAAATATGTTGCTGCCCCTTTAGGAAGGCATAGTTCGTTGTATATCATTTAACATGATGGAAAGTATCGTCCTTATTCAAATTAGTCACCAGTTCTGTTACTTGTATGTACTAAAACAAACGTTCTTTTCTGCAGATGGGGCAGACGGATGATGCTGTAACTACCCCTGGGCAGTTTGCTTTGGACACAACCTACAGGTACATCCCTGTGCACCATGGTGTGGACGGTGCCTACACCAATGGTCAGCCTGTAGTGGACACTGCCTACACTGATGGTCATCCTGCAGTGGACACTACCTACATTGCCGGTCACCTTGATTTGGACACAACATTCACTCCTGGTTACCACGATATGGACGCTGCCTATACCAATGGCCACCCTGTAGTGGACATAACCTACACCGATGGTCACCCTGCAGTGGACACTACCTACACCAATGGTCACCCTGCAGTGGACACTACCTACACCGATGGTCACCCTGCAGTGGACACCGCCTACATTGCCGGTAACCCTGCTACCTATTTTCATGGTAACTCTACTGTTTATGTTAATACTGCCTACACTCTTGGCCACCCAACTATGAAATGTAAATTTGATTAACAGTCGTCTACGATGTTGCAAATGTAGTATAGTTTGGGTCCTCTTGTCCATCAGTTTCCATCAAATAAGAATGTAGTGTGGCATAATTTCTGTCTAAAAGACGAGGAGAAATATAACACTTTCCACTTAATTCATAATCAAACCAAGTCTGATATGGCGAGGCGTGGGTCATACCACAAAGCCTGACACTAACGTAGAATGTAGAGTTATTTTTGGATTTCAGGGTATTATTTAACCGAAATGTAAGGTCTCGAAAAGACTCAATTATTTCACATGGAGTATAGTTTGTGACCTGGGTAATTATACAAAAGTGTATCTTTTTTACTTCGGGACCTATTTTACATAGGTATGGAAATTGGAAACTTCATTTCTACATGGGCTACATTTTTTTTAGATTCAATTTTGGACATTGCGCATTTATGCAACAGTCTACATTTAAATAAGTGTTTTTGGAACGGTCCATTTTACATTAACCTGCATGCGAGACTCAATGGGCTGTGAAAATGATAACACGTGTAGCTGGAGTATACATGTAGTGTCTTCGTTTTATTTCCCAGTATATGAAAGCCCTTATCTCCACCTTTGGCTTTACCATCTGTGCAGTTTACCCCTCCTGCTTTGTATTTTTAATTACAAATTCAAACATCAACAAAAATTAAAACGATATGGCCTAAGATTTCGATAATATTTTTGGCATACATTACACCAATTGTTTTATGTAACATTTTGGCCGCTTGTTTTACCCCCAAAAATTGTCCTCTAACATATGTATAACCGAATAACTACAGTAACTATTCATTTGTAGACGTAAACTGTAAATTTTCGGCTGTTGTTCCTTGATTCTTGAAAGCAGATGACCAATGATATGCATATTCCCGGACTTAATTTACCCCACTAGATGAACCACTTTAAGCGCTTTTTGCCATTTTACATCCACAAATATGTAAACTGCAAGAGTACATTCAATCAAGTACTTGGGACATTTTATACAATTCAATTATGGACTTGGTTGATTATACAAAGGGTCATGTTCGGAGTAAAAGCATATCTGGACTAGTTTATCTTACTATTTTACACTGTGTGTCAATTTTTGCACAAAATGGATAATTCTCCTTGATTTGATTTTGGACTGGGTTGACAATTCAATATTCCCTTTTGTGAGCGTAAATAATTTTGGACGTGTTCATTTTACATGTGGAAGGGTCTATTGTCGTGCATAGGTGAATTTCCACAAAGTTCCACATTGGACGTGATCCATTTCAACAGGAAGCGCTACCAACAGAGTCCATTTTTGTTCCGAGCATTTTGTCTAAAATTCACATTTTTGGGTTGGGTGAAATTTCATGTATTCGCTCGCAACTATTGCCTGTCTAATGCTACAAATGTTTCCCTTTAAGCGACTGTATCGTACGAGAACCTCTTCACCAAGCAAAAGGGTCGTTTCTTCGGCGATTCTTCTGGCCTCATAAGAGCATACAACGACATAGACGCCGACGAGTGTGCCCGCCGTTGTCTGAAAGGTTATGGCAGGTACGACGGCGTCAGCCCGCCATGTCTGTCCTTCAACCATCGCCCCGCGGGATCGCCAGAGGGCGGTAGTGCACGGTGTTATCTCCTCAGAAGTGCCAAAGACACGGCGGCACATCCTGGTTCTGAGTGGGACAGTTGGCCACATCGAAATTACTACCAGAGGAAAGGTACATACAGAATCTTTTGACCTATCTGTGTCGTAAACCCTATAATCGTTTGAAGTTATGCAAAATAGGAGGCCAGTTGCATAATTAATGAGAATACTCTATCATATCCTTTCTCTAAAACTTTGGCTTGTTTGAGCCCCCTAACATCTAATTTTGAAACTGCAAGGGCATGTTGTAAAACACTAAAAAGAGGATAAGTGACGTAAGGAACGACTGATTTTCATTTTTAAAGGCATGCAAGTAGATTAGACAAAGATGTATGCAATGATATACGTACATGTTATGCAGATTCATTTTTTATAAGAAATAAGGAACTTTTGCATTGCTTTTCGTAAGTGGACTTCAATAAATGTACAAAAGATAAAAATAATGACTGGTGAAACATAAACAGATGCCAAACATGCAAATGAGGTAATGCTTTGCATAATTAATGCAAAAAATTGCAAGAAAGGGCATAATATGTATCAAAGTGATGAATAATGAAATTTAATTACTTGTGACATGTGTAAGCTCATTAATGATGCAAATCACTTTCAAAATTTATGTAAACGCCTATTTGCATAAAAAAGGTTTACTGCAATCATAAATGTAACCGCATCATAACGAACTTATAATCATACACCTACTTAATGTACGGGATAATTGTTGTGTAAATATCGATTAATACAAATCTTAACACCAATAGGTCTTAAGAATAAGTGGCGAGACGACTTGAGATGTGGTAAGGGTTACCCTGCAGAAGACGGTAACCCTGCTGAATGTGCCCCTGACGGTGAAACCCCATGCTGCTCCCCTGGAAACTGGTGCGGTGGAACGTCCCACCACTGTAGCTGCCGCGGCTGTCACGACTACAAGAAGTACAAAGAAGAATCGTGGCGTCAGACGTGGCGTAGCTGGTATTATGAGCGTTCGGCACGGAATCTATAGGTCCTGAGTTCGATCTAGCTCGCCGTGCCCTCGACGTTGTGCCCTTGGGAAAGGCACTTTACACGACCTTCCTCACTTTACCTAGGTGTCAAAATGGGTACCTGACTTCGGTCAGGGAGATAAAAGACTACCTTTACTTTCTGTCTATACCTTGTATGTGGCACTGTTAACCCTCAAACACACGTGTGGGGTCCATTTGGACCCCAGGCGTAAACTTTGAAGTGCCATTTGAACATTTATGATCTAAAGAAAAATTCCTTCCGTGACTTTGTCAGTCAACATCTGTTATACCTTCTCCTAAGTTTTTACGAAGATTGGTACATTACTGTGGAAACTATAAAGAAAGTCTGTGTTCAGTCCGTTTGGGGTCCACGTGCACATTTAAAAAAAAAACTTTTGAACCTAACTCCTGAACTACTTACCGTATGACCACCAAACTTTTAGAGATTGATAAACATGTAAAACTGTATCCTCACAAAAACTTCTGTGTCATCACCATATAATATGATGACATTATGACGTCATTTAGTTTATAAGGGCGGCCATATTGGATTTTGACCAATGACATCATGAAATTAGCATAAATCATGAATTTTAAATTACGAAAATTACAGTGAATTTCATAGAATTTAATTGTTGTATTAAAACAAGTGTAGTTTACCAAGTGAATCTTGTTTAAATCGAAATTGGCAAATTTTGGCAAAAATATGCCTGTTATAATTATGTTGCCATGGCGACCCCAGAAAATGATAAACTTATTTTATTGACTTTAAACTCTTGCTAACAATATTTTGTGAGAAATTACCAAGTTTCGTAGCTTTAGCTTTAGCCGTTAGTGAGTTAAAAGCCATAAAAGTTGCTGAGGGCCTCAAAATTCCACCCTCTGGTCAGAATAGCTTTCGTGCAAAAGTGACCCTTCTGACCTTTTGCATAAATTATGATGATGAGCTGGAATTAGCAACACCTTAACATCTCAAAATATTTCTCTTACATTGACGAAGCAATGTATGTACAATGATCACCGATAAGAATTGGAATTAAGATTTTATGAAAAACATTTTGGGGTCCGTTTGGACCCCACTCGGTCATTTTAGTCGCAAAAAAAAGGTCGGGTGCTTGAGGGTTGATATAAATTTCAAAAATTTGAGTGCAGTGCCACATTGTCCTCATCTGTTTGTAAAAAGCAAAAAAAATAATGCAAAGTATAAAGGACGTAAGTGAAGAAAATGGAGAACTCGTTAATTTTTTTCTTTAAACGACTGACAAGGAATACATGTCCATAGTTTATTACTGTTTCCCTAATTGACCATATTTCCCTGTAAGTCCATTTTGCTTTGATTATGTTTTCGATTAAATACTTTACTCCCCTGGATCCCGAAAATTTATGACAGAGTGTTCCAATATTTCTTTATCTTGAAAGCGCTTTCGTATTGACTTACGTCGCATAATTCTTCAACATTATTATTCATTGTGTTACAGTTTATGGCTTATATTTTCTATAATTCGGATTATTACCTCCATGAAATGTCATGGAAGTTATATTTTCACAAGCGTTTGTGTGTGTGTGTGTGTGTGTGTGTGTGTGTGTGTGTGTGTGTGCGTGTGTGTGTGTGTGTGTGTCTGTCTGTCTGTCAACAAGATAACTCAAGAACGGCTGGATGGATGAGTTTCATACTTGATGTGTTGGTGGGGTGCGATGAAAGCTGGAAGTGATTAGATTTTAGGCCCCCTAGCGGCTATCCTTGGTACTGTAACGCAACTTCCGGTTTTGCTATCTCGTGTTCTGAACAAGATATGATCCCAATTTTTGGGTGTTAGATAGCTCTTATGCTCATGAATAAGTGACATAAGTATGGCCCCTAGCGTCTAGGTTAAGGATAGCAAGGGCATTTTTGTCAAAAGCTTCTGAAGTGGATAACCCAAGAAGGAAACAATGGATTTTCATGATTTTTAGTATGTAGGTACCTTAGACAATTTTATACAAGATGAATACTAATTATGCAAAACTAGATTACATTTGCATGATTAATGAGCTTATTCTATCATATCATTTTTTTTCTATGTATTTCCTGTACCGAAAAGATGGAAGGATGGAAGGATGCCTAATATCTTATACCGGACATGATATGGTTTTGATATTTAGGTGGTAGATAGCTTTTAACGTCATGACAATTAATTTTGAAACTGCAGGGGCGTTTTTGTCAAGACACTCCAAAGAGGATAGCTATGGAAAGGAATGATGGATTGCTATCATTTTTTGCATGCAGGTAGATTAGGCAAAGATGCTCATAATGATATACATTTTATGCATATGAGGACTTAATTTGCATAATTAATGGGGAAATTGTACAATTCCAGTGTTTTCAATAGCTGAACTTCAGTAAATGTAGCACATGTAAGTCATGATAGGTGAAACATGAGCAGATACCAAATATGCAAATGTGGAACTGATTTGCATAATATATATAGAAATAGCTAATGATGGAAAGTTTACACTTGTGACATGTGTACGTTAGTCATTAATGAACATCGCCGAGGATAAATTATGTAAATGATAAGTCATTTGCATAAAATTTACAAAAGCTCAAAATGTTTCATGGAGGTATGAGATCGCCGAACTCTAGTTATAAATAAAGTTTATTTTCACGCTTGAAAATGAAAATCTTGCCACTATTTCCTTTTCTGATATTGCTACACAACACTAAATTATCTGTGGCATCTATTTTCTCTTTTCTACAACAAATTATAAGATAAGGTTAAAATTGTATCATCAAGACCGGATATCTTGCCCTAGCGTAAAGCACAATACTAGTAATTTTATCCACGTCGACGTTCTCCTTAAAAGATTTAGGAAGAATATTAGGCTTAGTCCTTAAGAAGAAAACTAGTATCATTAACTTATTGTTTCATAATCCTTGATTTAATGTTAATTGAATTTTTGGTTGTTTATTCTTTATTTAACCAGGGTGAAATCATATCGTCTGATGGCGTTTTTCAAAGCCCCCTTGGGGGAAAACTCCAATACGTTTAACAAAACCAAATTAATTTCAATAACATGATTATACGTTAAGTTTTATAAAACCAAAGAAATATAAACATAAAGTTTGTACAAAACCAGATTTGCAAAACCAGTTTCACCTTTTAACTTAATATAACGTAGAAACATAACAGAATGATGTCAGGAATCCGGATTAAAATTGCATATTAATATTGTACATAAAGGTTTTAAGTGCATTTTTTTCGTTTATGTGTCGATGGATCTTCGTTAGTCGCATTCTTTTCTTGTTTGACGACATTGATTATACAAGATATAAACTTCCATCAATAACATAGTATGTAAATCAATAAAACTTTTGTAATGTACAATTCATAATGTAGGCAAGTTCATCAAGATTGTAGGCCCAAGATGGCAGGTCCAAGCTGGTTGCTTTATTTTTAATAACCTTTTGTTTGTGACGTAACGTAATGCTGATTTAAAATGATAATAATCATCTACCACTATCAGAAAATATGTCAACCCAGACATAAAGATAGCAAAGTGTTCAACGTGTGGATCTACTGAGTTGGAGAAGTTATAATTGCAAAGTAGAAAAAGCAGAGGGCCTAACACTATACCCTGCGGAACTCCAGGGTCAATAACCACGATGGCTGTTCAAAGAAAACAATGCTTTGATGCTTCTGTTAGATGTAGGGAATTAACACAAAATATTTGTATGTGTAAATTTGTTCACAACTTCCCAGACTGGAGGGGGGGGGGCAAAAAGTGCCTGCGGCAACTTTGACGTCGTATACCTTCCAAACGGCTTGTGCTAGAACAACCAAACTTGGTGACTTTTCCTAGAATATTGTTGGCAACAATTTCAAACCAAAAAAGTAAGTTCATACTTTTTCGTGTTGCCATGGCAACGGGTTTCTGAAAGGCAAATTTTACACAAATCTGGTTTAAACAATGGGATATTAAGATTTTCTTGCTAAACTTAACTTCTTTTCCTATATCTTTAACATCTAACACAACCAAGTTTAACTTTTTTAATTGAATATTCATGAATTATGCTAATGAGATGACGTAACTGGTCAAAGTCCAAGATGGACGACAATATCATGATGAAAAATTATGACCAGCTTATTTTCACTCGGATTTCGTCACTACATGGTATTGTCTTACAGAAAACATTTGTGAACGTTTTTAATCCAGTTTCATAAGGGTTTAGCGTTATATGTTAAAAAAAGGTATCTTAAGACATTTAAGGTTGATAATCAAAGATGGCGGATAGCTAAACTATATATGACGTAATTCTATGACGTCGTTTTGACGTCTTTACGTCGGCATTTGACAACAGAAGTCAACTTAGATATTGATAAGAAACCTTAATTGGTACCTTTTTGTGTGAAATATTTAGGTATTATGGGAATTCCCCGTTTTAGCAAAAAAATCGCTTAATGACGTCATGATTACGTAATATTGCGTCATAATGATGATAAAACCTGACGAGCATATTACCTCCTGCAAATTTGGTGATCGTACAGTAAGCCGTTTTGAACATACGAAGGGGGGGGGGGGTGAGCCACCCCCACCCACCCCAGTCAAGGGAATGCCAAAAAAGCCCAGTCTGGATAGGGTTAAGGTGAATGCTAAAGTTTTCCAATAATAATAGTAAAACGCCAGAGTTTTCAAAGATACGTATCGTCAGACATATTTGCATTAGAAATATCATTACTTGTAAGTCACTGTAGTGTCGATTGAATTCAAAATCAATATAAAAATAAAATGAGAATACATCCCCATCTACTTAACGTCATTTTCTTCGTTTCACGCAGTTGTGTGCAAAATCATTCACCTCCCCTTCACTTTTGGACTAGTTTAGCAAAATGAGAAACATTACAAATACAGACTGTTTTCTTTTTTTAATTTCATTCAAGAACACATTGCTACAATAGTGCTGTATGGACCTATGATAACATTGACACTAAACAAGAGTCCTGTATGGACCTATGATAACATTGACACTAGATAACAGTCCTGTATTAGCCAATGATAACATTTATACTGGATATTAGTCCTGTATGGACCTATGAGAGAACATCAACGCCGGATAACAGTTCTGTATGTACCTATGATTACATCATCACTTAATAACAGTCCTGTAATGGTCTATGTTAACATTAACACTGAAGAACAGTCCCGTATATGGACCTATGTTTACTATGTTTCGTAAACCATCCATCATTTAATCAAGCATGCTATCAAGTTTGTTACTACAGGTTTACCAACTACATTATTAGTCAGTAATGTCTAACTTTTAACTATCTCTCTGCAGCATGAGAGTTCTACTAAATGACAGAGGAATGTAAAAAGAGAAGCTTAAGCTAAGATTTTTCTTAGTCTTTCCTTTCAATTGCTTCTGTAGAGTGAACTGTAGTCTTCAATTCAGATTGTACAGACATATCTTTAAGGGTGGCTTTCAAGCAACTTTTTCTTGAGAGTCTGAAATATTATGTCACATTGTATTGTATTACATTGTACTATATATTACAAATTTTATTGAATACAGGAATAAAATACCTGTTAGTATCAATGTCATATTTTATCTCTACACTTCTTGTTACAAGGTTTATATATATATAGTCTTGCCTTGTTTCTGGCAGAACTTGTTATCTTTAGTTTTATTTTTTGCCTGTGCAAATTGGATTCAGTATCTGCAGAGGATGTTATAGATGAAATTCACTTCATGTGGCTTGAGTCAGTCTTTTGAGCTGCTACATACCTAAACTCATCACTATAGGGGTGGGTAACCGTCTTTTCTTGTTGTACCAGTCTGGACAAAACAAACCTGAACAAGAATAGATTTTGGACCAGATTTTGGACCAATTAGAAAGTGAACAGATTGTACCTGCAGGCGTTCATGTGTTTTGGGGCTTACCAGCCCAAGATAATAACAAGAGCAAAGTAGAGGAGAGTTAAAGGCTGCCACAGTCAAACTTGGTCTAAGTTATTAGTGTTGTAAACATGGAGATAGGATTTTAAAATGTAAGTTACAAATTGTCAGATACTTCATGAAACAGATCCCTTTGTACTGTATTGCAGTGAAATGGACCATTGTTTTGAATACTGCCCATTCAAACGTTTTCACAGATAATTAGGTTCAGGTTCAGGTCCGAAACTGGACCTGGATCATAACTGGACCTAAATTTTCTGTATTGTACCATTACAAACCCCTACCAACCACTATCTTTTGCTGCCATATGGTGGTTAAGTATGTTTTGTCATATGTCGAGTCAAGTCCCACTTCCTAGTTGATCGGTACCCACACACTTCACACATGTAGGGTTTCTCACCACTGTGTTTTGCTTTATGGTGCTTAAAGGCAGTGCTCCAAGCAGTTGAATAGTCACACTGGTCACACTTGAAGGGTTTTCTACCTGTATGGATTTTCATATGAT
>NC_049994.1:6766075-6770535 GCF_000003815.2 Branchiostoma floridae | reverse complement strand
GGTTTCTCACCGGTATGGTTTGCTTTATGGTCCTCAAAGCAGGATTTTACAACTGTAGAATAGTCGCACAGGTCACACTTGTAGGGTTTTTCTCCTGTATGTTTTCTCATATGTACAGATAAGCCACCCCTGTGTGCAAACCTGCATCCACACTCCCCACACATGTAGGGTCTCTTAAGATCACCTTTATGGGTTTTCATATGCTGATACAGGTCAGACATAAGAGTTGTTTTGTACCTACACTCCCCACACATCATGTAAGGTTTCTTAGCACAAGGGTTTGTTTCATCCTCATTTCTGTGTTTTGTTGACACATGGTGGTCAAGGCGGGACTTCCGTGTTGCAGAATAGTCACACTGGTCACACTTGAAGGGTTTTCCTCCTGTATGTATTCTCATATGCTCAGATAGGTGAGACTTTTGATCTGCTCTGTAGGGTTGTTTCTCACCACTATGGTTTGCTTTATGCTCATCTCCAGGTTTTGCTGATATATGGTAGTCAAGGTTGGGCTTCTGTGCTTCTGAAGAGTCACTCTGGTCACACTGGTAGGGTTCCTCACTTGTATGGGATCTTATATGTCGGAATAGGTCAGACTGTTCTGTTGTCCTGAATCCACAAATCGCACACATATATGGTTCCTCACCAGCGTTTTTCAAGCTGACATCTTGTGCTGCCTGGTCTTCAGCATTGCTTTTTTTGCTGTCAACCTGGAGAACCCTGGTGGGAGACCCACCATTGCAGTTCTGCTCTACTCCGGTGGGAGACCCTTGTCCTGCCATTGTCATGCCCAGCCTAATGAGAAAATTAAGAAATAATTCTTATTTAGCCATCAATCCAGATACTGAAAATTCATAGTTTGTACTACATTGGGGTCTTCCTAAACAAATGTTTTTTGATGGAAGGAAGTGTTAACTTTCTCAAATTCACAACTTTGTTAGCTCATCATCAACATTGTGGGCGAGTGCTATTAAATTTATTGTTCTGATATCTTTGTATATTTACAGAATGAATTCTGCTCAAAAAAGGAAATCTCCAAACAATGTAAACAACTAATAAGGCCTGCTCTACAAAGTCCTGAGCTGCCCCTCCTACTATCTGTACCTACTACCTAGTACCTATACCCCTGATTCAGTTATTTGAGGGCACCTAAATGAAGATAAAGAATAAAACACAGAGAACATGATACCTATTAAAAACTATTTCTACTTACTTCTATCATAACTTCGATTGAGTGGATTTTCCTGAGTGGAACGCACTGCCTGGCACGGTTGTACTAGTAAGTGCTCCCATCGTTGAGTGCTTCTGTGCCAGGCAGGTGGCCTGCCCACCCTAACCCGGGACCTCAACTCCCCCTACGTTGCCCCTTGTGGGGTTATTTGGGGTTAACCCAATTAGAAGATTGATGTTAACTTCATCATTTTGTTTTTCAAACAGCTCCACTCCTTCACACACCACACACACACACACCTACCAACTTAGCCCTAGATTAATAAATGTTTTATTTGCAAAATCATGCCCGAGGGCTAATTGCATACACAATCTCAAGAACTAAGAGAGGTAAGTACATAAAACTAGTGTCTAATCAACTACATGATACTATGAATACTATTGTCGGGTTTGACTTCTTCTTTGAATATTACATTAGCGTCCTAGGGCTACACGTAGAGCAGATCCAATTTTTATTCTGGGCCAGTATCATTGAAACTATGAACTCAAGCTGAAGAAACCGCAGTGGACAAATGAGCAGCTGAGGGTCACGTCGGGGTCAGGCGCAACAGAAAACAACAATAACTTTAACAAAATGGCGACCTGGTGGTTTTTGTAATAGAAATTGTTGTTTCAGGCCCTCCTGTGGATTACCTCGGGGCTTCTGGAGTTTGTTTGTTTTTCGTCTGGGAAGGCAGGTAAGTGCGGAAGGAAGGTACTAGTAGGGAGTTCAAGACTCCGGCCAGACCGGCAAAAATTACCCCAAGAGTAGCCCCTGAGGATGCTATGTGTAATATACATTTTTTGTAGCGTCCTTAATCTAGGGCTACAACCAACTTGATTAGTTAGCCTATGCAAGCTTTTCGGTTGACGTCATCTGAGCCATGTTGGATTACTGTACTGCTTGATCCTATTACCTGCCGACGTGGTCGCCGAGGGATTCAAATTACAATGTAATATCATTATGACGTCAATGAAAAGCCTGTATTTCTCTTTTCACATTTGTGATTTTTCTTAGTATCTTTAATTCTTACAATCAATCTACTATTCTAATAACGTTAACGTTACCTTTACAGGTTTTCAAAGACGCCACTTTACTAGATGCATGAAGCACATATAGTTGGCGGTGATGAAATCATGTTTTGCTTCGCCCCCCTCCCCCCTCATTTCCCACTAATAGTAATACTCTGAAATCAATTTTACCTATTGCTGGTCGTCTGGCTGTGTTTTTCTCTTCCAAAGAGATACCTCAAACATTAAAACCTCATATCAAAAAAATTGGATGCTTATTATTTAGTCTTACCTGCTTTCTAAGATGCTCTTTATTCTCCTCGCGCGTGAAACGGGCCTTTGTTTTGCAGTTTCCCTCGCCGTCGTATCAGAGGTCAGAGTTAAAATGGATCTAGGTCAAAGGTGAATATCCTGATTATCCAAATCTTTTTAGTGGCTACTGCCAACACGTATAGTTCCAAGACTGCATACCTCTGCCCAAATAAAAAGCCATTTCACAGAGGTCAAAAAGTATGTGCGGTGACAGGACTTCTAGGAAATATGTCAAAGAGCAAGGCCCCAAAAGTGAAAATAAAACCCATCTTGACAATGTTATGCAAACCAAAACAAAGGTCCACACATGAATTCTTTACAATTTCGGGGCCTATATATACCCTTTGGCATATTACCCAGAATTCATGTATGTATTCTGACTTCTGTAACGTTATAAGGACTAATAAATAACACATTTGGATTCAAATACATAGATACTTTTATAACTTTTTATTTATCACACCATTACAGATATCTACCAATACATTTTTACTGGGTATCGGTGCATATAAACTCGTTACAACTTAATTGCAGGACAATTGTACACGGTACAATGAATGGCATTGCACATTACAAGTACACAAGTACAAAATGGAGGTATAGAGTAAATCTTAGTATATTAGTTAACATAACAATAAGGGCTAACATAATCCTTTGATATAATATGAAAATGGAGTAAGCTAATCATTAGTATCGGTATTACATAAGAAGCAATATACGTTTATACAGTGTAGCATTACAGATGGTGAAATATCAAATTTGTGTTTCTGTTTCTTTGATCCCATCACTTAACCAAGTTATGATCTTGAAAACAGACTGCACATTCACAAGGTTTCCTAATCAAACTTTGAACCCAAAAAGAGCTTATTATATATTATAATCCTGCTTGTATTTCATCAAAATTTCTGTTCAAGTTAACCACGTGCAACTGCACACAATTCAAACGGAACAGGCACATTGATAGTCCTGCCATACGTTCCCACCATGGACGGCTCAGGTGCGCCCTCTGGCAGGTGGAACGTGAAACGCTGCATCAGGGAGACGAACAGCATGAAGAGCTCCATCTTGGCTAGCTGTTCACCAAGACATACCCGGTGGCCTGGAGATAAAAAATGTTAACAAGCATATGATAAATATGCATTGCAATGCCTCCATCCCATCTGGACAGTGTCCCCGACCCGTCGACCGGACCTATATACCTACCTCACGGGACGGCCATGATAGATCGAAACCGAGGCCAATGTGGCAAACAAAAGACTGTCCATCATAATAAGCACTTCAACCAATGATAGCATGGCAAATAGAAAACCGACCGATGAAACTTCTTCATGTTGGTCATATATGTGCATTATTATGTTTTTATTTTGCATCTCTTAAAGGACTCAGTTTACGCTACTCTAGGTTGCTACAACTTTCGGTACATAACACGAGTTATTATGTTTGTCATTAAATGGGTGCTGATTCAGAAATGATTTTTATCACTATTATAATTTATGGCAGCCGCGTGAGAAAGGTGTATATCAGAAGGGTTGCATCCTTGCATCAAATTATGTTGGATTTAGGGTTAAACTTTTCAAGGTTTTAATACCTATTAGAAAACGGAAAATAATGAGCCGAAAATAGGCAAGCCAATATCTAAAGAGGCTATATACCTGCTTCTCAATATGTTTCTTTCTGTTTGTGTCTTTTCTACAAACAGGCCTAGGCGGAAAGCAATGCATGCGTTGTTACTACAATATAAGGTAATGGCGCCACTCGCCGCACGTACGTGCAAATACGTGCTGTCTAAGTGCCAAAACGTGAGCATTCTTTTCGGATAAGTGGTAAGTACTGCCTCCGTACGAACTCGTAGGTAGTCCGATGGATTTTTGAGTCAAAACGTTGTAGGCCGTCGGGCTGCGAACTCGTACAAGTACATCCCCCCCCCCCCG
>NC_049994.1:6743435-6765955 GCF_000003815.2 Branchiostoma floridae | reverse complement strand
CCCCCCCCCCCCCCCCCCTTCCTCCAACCACCCCCCACCCCTCGAACGCTTTTAGAAATACGTGGTGGACGTCGCCTCACAAAAAAACGTACGGCGGGTTGTGCCCTTAGCTATACCCATCATCATGAATGTATATTGTATTTGCTCAGTGTATTGGTGGATAGCTACAAGCTCCTACATTGACTCACCGATACCAAACGGGATGACCGCCTCGTGTTTGACGAAGTTTCCGTCCTGATCCAGGAAACGTTCGGGTTGGAAGGTGTTCGGATCCGGGAACAGCTGAGGGTCCATGTGCACGGACCACAGGTTGATCTGGAACACATGCATGGAAGAATGGTTAAACGATGACTACATGGTTGAAAAAATAAGTGATTGATTGAATGAATGGTTGAGAGACAAAATACAGATGGAGATAGATATGGATAGATAAAAGACGAATACAGATTGTGCCGGTGTACGGATCAGTCTATGGATATATATAGAGGAAAAAATCAAAACCAAAATTTTTCTTACAAAAATCGTAGCTTCCTGGGGGATGTTGTAGCCATTCAGGGTGGTGTCCCTGGACGCTGCGTGTGGAACACTGAGCGGCACGATGGCTTTAATTCGCTGGACTTCCGCTAGGGTCGCTGCTGTGTAGGGCAGCTGGTTCCGTTGTGCGTAGGACGGCGCGCTCTGCCCTAGCACCGAGTCTATCTCCTGATGAACCTGTGTGGACACATGCTTGCCGTTATTGGGTGTTTGACGTCACGTGATTATTACGTAATCTTGCTTCCGCCATGTTGATGGGTGAAACTAGTCGGTGAGGAAGGTTTAAACACGTTATTGTCCGTACTTTTACTCTGCATAACTAAGGAGGATCAACATTTCCTTTCTTAGGATTACCAAAAAAAAAAAGGTTTCCTTGTGACAGCCTGCTACTGTCCTTACATTCAAACTACCGCATTAAAGCTGAAAAAGGCGTTGTCTATTATCTTACTAAAAGTTGCCGGGAACTTGCCTTTTCCTGGATGTCTGGGTTGAGCATCATGTACAGCAGGGCCCAGCGAGTGGTGGTGGCGGTGGTCTCAGTACCGGCCAAGAACAAGTCTATCAGCACCTGGGGGAAAACATATTAGTCAGTTTCATCTGCAAATCTTTTATTCGTCAATTCACTCATTCACTCATCAAATCCTTCCTTGTCTATTGATTCGTCTACCCATTCATCCATCAATCCTCCATCTTAACGCACCTCTTGCAGCTCCTTGTCGGTGAAGTTCTCCCGAGCTTTTTCCTCCGGAGCCCGCTGCTGCTCTAGGAGAAAGGCGTCTATAAAGTCCCGGATGTCGTTTGGGTCAAAGGTCTGCCTGTGCTTCTCTATCTGTTCACGGCAGAACTCTTGGAGAGTCACTAACATTTTTGTCCCTTTTTCTTGTATAGAGTTTCCTCTAAAACGGAGGTACCGAAACACGGGGAGTATGTTTCCAAGCCTGTCCATGAAAGAAGGCTTTGTTTCAACTACCGCGTTCAACAGGTGAATCAGTCGTCGGAATTCAGGGTCGCCGTATTCAAATCTGCCCCCAAAGACAATCGAACAAATAATGTTACTGACAGCGTTTTGCATCATGATTTTTAGATCGAATGGTTGTCCGTTATGCGATAGAATTTCCTGGACAAGCGCGTTGCCTTCTTCGTTGACTTTTCCCTCCAAACTCCGCTTGCCGAAGCCGAAGTCCCGGAGAGTCATCAGGGCGAATTTGCGCTGGTGTTTCCAGTGCGGTCCATAGGCAGCATGCAGGACACCTGGAAATATAGAGTGCTTTTGTTGGACATGTTTTTGTGCATTAGTGTTAACTTGATATTGTGTCAAAACTGACAAGAAAGACAAAACTGCTGAGGCACTAGACTCCGTTGCAGTCTGCGGAACGGGGCTGGCTTTATTATTTGGGGGGGGGGGGGCGTTTCAACGAGTTCGCGATTTTCTTGGGACAACTGACCAACTACGGCAGACCGTGATGTGTCATGCGGAAAATATTTTCAGCAATGAAGAGGTGTCAATATGGTGAAGATTGTAACGTTCATGCACTCACAGAATTTCGACCAAAACATCGGCCATGCTGATCAGAAGAAATGGATAAGGTATGCATAACGAATTTACCATAAGAGACGTTTCGTTACCTTTAGCTGCATTTTTTGTCGTTTCATCTCCACGTATATCTGCCATTGTTGGCGGTAGTTTGCGACTGGAGAAATCTTCAGCTCTCTTGACCAGGGCGTTCCGGATAGTCTCGTACCCAGAGAGGACGATGGCAGGACCCTGGCCCGTCCATATGGTCATGACGTCACCATACTGTTTGGACAGCTCCGTGAAAGTAGCGGGAAGAAAGGCGGACTGAGAGGAATAAAATGTGGAAAAAAATATTCAAATATATAAAAAGTTCAATTCATCTTGTATAAATATCTGTAAACTCATCTCAGATGGACTCTTTAACTGTTCAACCAATGATCACTAATATGCAGCCCAAGATCGAATACATGTACATGAAGAAATCCCACGAATGTATTCAACTCGACCACAATCTTCAGCGCACGAAAACCCAGATTTCCGGTACTTCCCAGGCAGGTATAGCCTCCTTCACCGGTCTCTCTGGAGGCTTTGGAGTAAGTTATTGGGGGTAGAGGGTGCGTTGGTGCCGCTTCGCGATTTTTAACCGGGGACACGCCCTGGGAAAGGAAAATATACCGGGAAGCGTGTACATGTACTGGCTAAGCTTGTATTGGCCCCCAGTACAAGCTTCCCGGTATATTTTCCTTTCCCGGCGTGTTCCCGGTTAAAAATCACGAAACCCCCAACAACAAGGCCCCAAAGAGAGGCCGGTGAAGGAGGCTAGGGCAGGTACACGTCCGTTAAACCTGGCGCGGGCAGGCAGTTTGAATGGTTTTCCGGGTCCGGAGTGTGCGCACGGTAAAAATCCTGCGTATTTTTCTGCACAGTCGGCTGTGCGGTGGTTCCCAGGCCTGCACAGTCCACGTGTTTCCACGCCGGGTAGATAACAATAAGCAGTACAGTTTATTTATCCCATTTTTAGCCCTGAAAAAATATTTTGGAAACATGTGCTAACTACAAAGCGTTGTGCTAACATAGGGTGCAAACCTTAAATCCATTTTATACCAGTGTTCATTGAACATCTTTAGTATAATAATGGGATAACACCCCCGCTATCCCATTTTTTTTTTTTGCCAATAGGTAGTTCTTGACTCTTTTTAGTATATTAAAGGGATAACACCCCCGCTATCCCATTTTTTTGGACAATAGGTACTTCTTAAATCTCTCTTTAGTATGATAAAGGAATAACACCCCCGCTATCCCATTTTTTTGCCAATTCAAGAAGTACCTAAGCTCACCTTGGCTAACAAGGGGATGTTCCCGAGAAGCGGCCAACCCTTGGGTCCGGGCGGGAGGTTTCTGGGCCGCTGGAGATACAGATATGTCAGCAGACACACACATGTAGCCGCCAGAAACGTCGGTATGCTGGCATAATGACGAGCAGTCGTCACGATTTCCAGCAAAATACTCATCTTTGTACTCTTAACTGCGTATCGTTACAGAAATTGTTAAAGAAAACGCTGCAGAAACGTTCACAAAAGAACTGTTCGCCTCTGCCCTCTACTGGCTGGGACACCCCAATATATTCCATTGGGACGTACCAAAGCGCCTTGATAGGGGTGATATCTGATAATTCCCAAATATATTATTCAAATCTCAATGCAAAGTCAAATTTTTTCTAGGAAAATAAGTATCTGTTGCTATTCTAGTGTCGTACATGCATACGTATACAAATGTAGCACGCTTTATGATAAAATAACCAGCCAACTCTAAAACATAACAAATCCCTCACCAGTTTCAATGTGTGGTATGCCCCTATTGTGAAGGCCAAAAAGACTATTTGACATTGCGGACGCTGAACCCTTGTGTCATCCAGGGTGAATGACCCCACGGTCACGAAGACAACTACAGCTGTCATTGGAAAAACAAACAACACTATGAAACAGAGTAAAATCATTGGTTTCTATCTGTTGGTACAATCGATTCCAGATACAGTAATATCAAAAATCAAGATATATTTATAATTAGGTTTTCTATCAATGGTAGATGATAGCATTCTATAACATCTCCTTGTGACGTTATTCTGCTACCATGTTAAGTTATTCAAAGGGCACAACTCGCCGTACGTGCAAATACGTGCTGTCTACGTGCCAAAACGTGGGCAATCTTTAGGGATCCGTAAGTGATAAGTACCGCCTCCGTACAAACTCATAGGGAATACGACAGATTAACTTTACGTTCAGGCAAAACTCTGTGTGCCATCGGGCTGCGGACTCGCCCCCCGTACGTACCAGTACGAGCGACGCGCCTGCCCTGTGCAGCCTGAACGTTTTCAGAAATATGTGTCGGACGTGGCCTCCCCAAAAAACGTACGGACAAATTGCACGTACGGCGGGTTGTGCCCTTAGCTTTACTGGCAGATGTAACCTACATGGAGCGCGAGAACTAGTATGTCAGTTCTGTCCCTCTCTATCTACCTGTGTATTTCTTTTATCTATATCTTATACCTGTTTCTCTTACATTTGTATTGCCTAATTACAAATTTCATGTTGTTTTCATTTGTCTACTGTATGGAGCGTTACCGGCGACCTGAAATTCGTTCTTGAATTAAATCCGATTTAAGTTGTCAAACAACAGATACGTTCTATACAGACCTGATCTTACTCTACTCTGTTGTTTACCAGCTCACAAATTCAATACACGTAATTGTATTCCTTCTGAGCCACTGAAGCTGTTGTTTAGGAATGTGGTAATTAGTGGGTGCAGTAGATGTATACCGAACTGACCGAGAGGTCAATGACCGTAATATCAGGGATTTTGCCTAATTTAAAGGTGAATGACCCCTTGGTCACCTGCATATAAACTCAAGGCCACATACATGTTTGTTTGATTATATAAATGATATCCGCACGCGCATCAATTTTGGTCTTTAAAATCAATGTTGTAAATCGTACAAAGACACAATATCTGAGCATTTTTTATGCTGTAGACTTAAACAACAGTAAAGTGACAGAAGTCGATGTGAAAGGAAGAAAAAAATGAATAATCATACTATGTGTGCTGAGTCATTTGTGCAACCTTCCATACCACTTACATTTCATAACTAAGACACCTTTTCTTGTCATACTTCTTTTTTGTTTGCACGCTCGCATCAGTTTTGGGTTTCCCAGAGGATGTCATATATATAATCAAATCTACCCGGCCTTATCGTGTACAAACATACAGGGTGTTAGGTATGCTATCCGTGGATGTTGTGGCCGACCATATACAGCAGAAGACAGTTAATGGCACAACGAACAACTGTACACTTTTAGAATCCCAAAGTCCCGTAGTGGTGCGGTCCAGCTGAATCACTTCGCTTTGCCGCACCATCTGGACAATTGCTCAAAATATACTGGGGCAAATGGGGGGTCCAATTAAACGGCTTCTATTGTACGATTATTGCAACTGGGCGATTGTATCAAAGAAAATGGACTCTACGATGACATCAGGTTACACGGAAGACCGGCTTCCAGGGTCAGTCTTTTGTGTTATTGACAAATTACTAGTATCTGACCGTTCGGTCATCTGTATAGTTTAATTACGTAGCTATTTTACGTTGCGGGATGTAATTTGTACCATGTTGTGTGCCTCCAAGATCAGTGGCAGTAGCGATCTGACGTGATCAGTCAGAGGGCCTGGGTAGCTGGTTTCACCTGCCTAACTATCACTCTGTGAACTAAAATTCTTGGCTACTATTTGGATTCGTCGTTTTTTTCTCAGGCGACAGCCATTTTTAGGGGGTGAAATCCCACCCGGGGCTGTGATAATCTTCCAAGCCATCAACCAATATGAATGTTGTGGTGCATCTTTTGTAAAACATTACAGGTATTGTGGAAAGGCATTCTGTGCTGGGTAGGTCGTAAGACTTGCGCTCGGGCACGTATGCAAAAAGTTAGTCCGCGTATTGTCTCATTGTTCATATACAATGTATTTTGATCTACTAGTAATCATAATTTCTCCTAGTAGAATTGGAGATTGTCCTACTAGAATCGGAGTTTTCCTAGGACAGATCCCAATCACAGTCTGTTTCCTTTATATCAGCATCATTTGAGTTTGAATCAAAGTTTGTCCTAGGACAGATCCCGATTGTAATCTGTACTTATTCACCGATTGTCCTAAGACAGATTCTGACTGCAGTCTGATCGAAATCTGTCATACATATCAACAATACAGAATTAATTTTTTCGGCAATCTACAGAACCTGCTATGCAATACTCTTGACTTCAATAGTTAATCCGAATCAGCCCGTATCCATTACCTATTAAGGGGTTCACCCTTCCTGTCACATTCTACAAACTGCAGTATCTTACAGATAACCCGGTCATATATTGTACATACCAAACGTTTTGCAATTACCTTGTAACATGACTTATATGTAAATAGCTGTGAACTGTTTGTTTTGATATTGTCATTTATTTGTTCTTGTCAGTTATCCTTTTTTTAAAGGTGATGTGAATATTAGCGTACTGCTAGAGTACATTACCTCTCTGTCTCGTTTTGTACTTTGATGTTGAATAAATAAAAATTAAAAGAAAATCTGTCATAGGATAATCGACAATTATCCTAAATCGCAATCTCTTCTTTTACAAAGAATTTACAGCATGGGTACACGTTTGATCACTGTTCACACGTTTTTCTCGTTACTTACCAACTGATTTTTTTTTCAAAAAGACGTTGCCTGGAATGTATTGACTGCAATGATTTAAAATTTTGAGGATATTGATAAAAGGCTTAATACTACGAAGTTGTGCCTCATAATTTGATTTGCGCTTATTATTTCTGGATGAGGCCGAGAACTTACAGATCACCCCTCGTAGCTATAGAATGAGAAAGGATCCCAGAGTTTTCTTGGCATCATTAAAAATCACTTTTTATTCCACACATTTCACAAAATGTACTACTGTCTATACAGACTACGTCCACGTAATGTAACGTACGATATATACAATCACTCCATTCTTCATAACGATATAGAGTGGAGAGCTACCGATTACTAACTTTTAATAAGATTTTTGATAAATTTACTGAAATCTTGTTGCGAATCATGGACAGATTTTATGTCCATTTTATAAATTTGACATTCATAATTTGCATATCTAATCAAAGAAATATGTTGCAACTTGGTCAAGAAAGTTGGCATGTGTCTATTACAATGATTGATGGCACAAAAAAAGTAGGGCCGAGAAAACCAATGTAGTGATCCAAAAGTCTGTTAATATGATAACTCTTTCCCACCAGTCATTCAAAAACTTTGGTCCTTAAAAGATATGGACAGGTATAATTGCACAGAGGAAAAAATGTACATATAATTATGATTCTCCAAAAGCCATATATACACAAAAGTTATGATAGTCACAATAATACTTGTGTCATGCTACACCAATTTCATATCTCTTGTCCTCTGTGGCTCCATCATTTTCTGTCTAGAAATAACACAATATCAATGCAGCTTTCAATAGCTTAGGCCATGTTGATTTGATTACTGAATCGAGACCTTTTGAAATACTATTTCCTGCATTTTGAGGTGTAAAGTTTGCTGGTAGACTAAGCTATTCAATGGCATCTGTTTTCAATGGTGAAAAATTGCACAAGGGAGACATTTTGTTATATCTTCACATATCAACTTCTTTATGTCACAGAGGACAAAATGTGCAATTTTTTTTCCATCCCCAGCTGCAATATGCCATCAAAGGACAGTAAGACGGGTGCTGGCTACAACCCTGATGCACTGTCAGATGAGGCAAGGTTCGGTCATGATGTTGTGAGCCAAGGTATGACCCCCACCCCCACCCCTCCCTCATGAGCACACATTGGCGCCACATAAGTCCACGTATTTGTCTCAGGAGTGTACACCTCAACCGTGTTTAAGTTCGTTTTCCCATCGTATCCCCCGATGGCGTAAAGGCGGCCGCAGGTTGAGACCACGGCCACTCGACTGCGCCGGTTGTTCATCGGTGCGACAAACGTCCACAGGTTTGTGGCTGGGTCGTACATTTCAACAGAGTCCAGAAAACCTACAGAGAAACATTGGTCAGGAAAATTGGTTCATTCCCATTTCTCAAAAGCATTGATACTGTAAATGTATTTAAGTTTGCGGGGATTTAATTTCGCGGTAGCGGGAAAAAGGACTTTTTGTGGTGGTTTTATTTTTGCCGTAACACCATAGAATGCAGTCTAATACCATGATAGAATAATGTTCGCGGTGGTTTTAAGTTCGCGGTCAAGTGGTCACCGCGAAAACAGCAAACATTAATTCACCGCGAACATTTCTGCATTTACAGTACTTTCCCTCAAAAAACAATTTGCATGCTTGAAAAAAAATTGCTGGCCAAAATTTTTTTTTAAATGTGTCACTCCAATAAAGTTTAATTAACCTAATAGCTAGGTAAGAGGGAAAGACAGAGAGGATGGTTACTGTATCTGTATCAGATATAGCCGGTATAACCGCCCTTCGGCATAACACACCAGGTTTAATCATGGAGCTTTCATTAGTTGATAAAAGCTCCTTGGTTTAATGGATTAACTCTTGCAGCACAAATGGCTGAATTGTGGTGGGTAAAAAATCATGACTTATAAAGGTAGTTAACATCTTAAAAATGTTTATAAGGTGACATAGTAAAATAAATTAACATCTAGTTCTTTAAAATATTTGACTCAAGTAAAGACCCTAAGACATACACATGTATATAATTGTTGTTAACTACGAATATTACACTTTTCACACATTAGAGTGCAGTCCTACATGTTAAGTCCAAAATGTTATTCTTGGCTCCAGATAAACATGTTAAATCTGCATACCTGAGCCATCGTATCCCCCGCAAGCATACAGTTTCCCGTCCAGTCCCGCTACACCAAGTCTGCAGCGCTTGGTCAGCATCGGTGATATCAGACTCCACCGGTACGTGTGGGGGTTATACACCTCAACCTGGGCACAAAACAAAAAACAAATATTTATAAAAATCCATTCATCAGATTCAGATGATGTAGTAATTGGCATAGTAAAAAAATTATTCAAGTTATTTCCGTTAAGTGTCATCTACATTTATTATTTTTATCTAGAGCCCATCAAACATTCCTAATCAGAGACGACGGTTGATACCAACTTTTGGGGCACCTTTGACACTGGTCAGGTCACATAATATATTAGGCTTTGGGTCATTTCAACTTCAAAAGGACTGATCAAAAGCTTGTTGGTAAGCACATTGCATTTTGTACAGAATTTTTAAATTTATACTAAACCAAAAAAGCTATGCTGAAAACATTCTTGCTCTATACAAATAGTATTCTCAAGTAGACAAACTCTGTACTGTAGTGCTTGCACAACAGTGTGGCCCAAGGGCTATAGAATAGAGATGGAAACTGCTCCATACACCAGAGGGTGTATAAAGAATTATACTTTCAATCAAAACAAATACTAGAAGTCTTTTTCCCTCTTTGCACTGTTGTGCACTGAAATATTATTCAACAACTTTAAAATGTAGATATATATAGTAAGGTATCATTCATGTACTACTCCAAGTGGGCACCCTAAAAGAGTTCCAAGCCAAAAACTGAACGACTGCATGGACACGTAATTTTAGCGGTGAGATATTCTCTTTAAGCCAGCGGTTAGATTGGGTAAAGTTTGTTCGTAACTGAAGAAATTAGCAGGTAATGTTTGGCAACATCGCGCAATGTCTTTGGTACACAGTCCTAGGTTCTGAGTGGTGCACACGAACAGCAAGAAAGTGCCTAATGCTTGGAGTGACAAAGTGTAGTTTGTTATTGCTATAAACAAAGAGTGTATGTTTATTGGTAATTGGTAATTTTTTTTCTCATGATCTAAAGAAAATGTGCTCAAGAAAGAATGAATAATATGGAGAGGTTTTCTGTAGCGTCATTATGAATGCGCCCATGTAACATAATATATATATTTTGTATTACTTTCAATGGAGTGAAAAAGCTTCTGAATGAGACAATAATTTCTCACACAGCCATCATACTTACAGAGTGAAATATCTGGAGCCCATCGTGACCCCCGAGAGCATACAGTTGACCCTCGAACGCAGCGATTCCCGCTGCACTGCGAGATCTGATCATCTGGGTTACCAGGTTCCATCTGCAGGGAGTCAACAATACCATTCAATAATCTACATTTTATTCAATATAAAACTTTATTATAGCCAAATGATGAAGAAGTTCATGCCCGAGGGCTAATTGCAAGTGCATAGTATAGACATAGTAGATATACAAGTGACAATGAACAGTTATAAACAATATTCTACTCTAATACTAGTGTTGGCTATTTCTAAACAGGTTTGGGTTTGACATCTTTCTTGGATCAGAGGGAGACGAAAAGCCCCAACTTTTCTACAATTTGTGGGTTCTGCAATTTCAAGAGAAAAGTGGCTTTCTGTTTGTCTGCGAGTGTGGGAAGTTGGGATATGTCTTTTTGGCTTCTCTAAACAAAGTGATTCTTTCAGTTTGGTTGAATGAACACTTGGAAATAAAAAGTGTTTTGTCTTCCACTGCTTTCAATGTATAGTATTTGCAAATTCTTTCACACACTGGTAATCTCTTGTATCTCCCTCTTTCTACTTTGAAAGGATGAGGACTGATTCTGACTGTGAATGATATTGCTCAATGAAAAGACCCCATTTTACAATGAACACCTGCCATTATTACTCCATAATGACCATGTTTTACAAGGTTTCCGTTGGATCACTATTTGTAATGTTACCGTACACTTTGCTCAGTGGTTTATTTGGTTGTTATAGCAACTAACTATGCTTGTAAATATACTGTAAATGCAGAAACTTTCGCGGTGGTTTAATGTTCGCGGTTTTTGCGGAGGCTGCATCACTGCAAATTTAAAAACACCTGGACGCACATTTTTCGATAACAAGACACTGCAGTGCATGGCACTATACCGCAAACTTAAAACCACCGCGAAAAGTTCATTTTCCCAGTACTGCAAAATTAAATATCCGCGAACTTAAATGCATTTACAGTACCATATGCACCTCAGGCCGGGTCATTAACATTATAATGACACACTCTGGCATACACTGCAAAGTTTTACCTGTTGTTAAAATCTTACTATTGAAAGAAGTAAACTTACTTTCTGGTATCGGGATCGTAACACTCCACGCTACTTAGAGACGATATCCCATCGTACCCTCCACAGACGTAGAGTTTTCCTACTAGAGTCGCTGCTCCTAAAGCACTGTGGGAACAAAATAGTCAAATATATGTTTCGTTGAAGAGGTTCATCAGTCACATATGTGTAAAGTCACTAGCAATTTTTTTCCAACAGTGACTGTTTTAAAGGCAGAGAATGTATTTTTTTTTAAGGTCTGACAGCACATCTTGGTCACGGAGAATGGCCTAGTCTCGATGTCATGGGGGGAGGCGGCGGGAGGGGGCAGATGATCTACGCAAGCCTTGTCTATTCTCGTGTTCTCTCGTGAGATCGAGACTAAGCCATTGTCTGTGACCAAGATGTCAGACATCGAAAATTGGGAGGTACACACTCTACCTTTAAAACAGTCACTGTTGGAAGAAAATAGTAAAAATATATGTTTGAAAGAAAACCTTGAAATTCATAACTTTCTGGCACAACTACAATAATTGTATATTCTGTTGGAACAGGACATTTAAAGCTACAGGTTGCCTTGAATATGAGAGGCTGCCCTGTATGGCATCAAAATGGTCCAGTGACTACAGGTAAGGCTTAGGTCGCATTTCCAAAGTTTTAAGAAACGAAAACTGTATACCTAGAAATATACACAGATCATTCTCATGAATCATATTTTGCCATTTTGTGTATTTTGATGTCTTTTATATCATTCTTTTTGCTTCCGAAAGCTGCCTGGCCTGGCCCAGCTTTGGAAATGTGACTTAAGGCTTTAAGACATTGGGAGGTCACAGATTCAACCCTGCAATTCTTAGTTATACGTTGTGTTGTTGGGAAAGTTCCCTCACCCCGCCCTTGTGGAAAATGGGTACCTGATTTCAGTTGTGGAGGTAAAAGGTGGTCGAAGGAGAGGGATAGACATTGAAAATAAAAACTTTCATAACCATTGTATACTATAAAATGTCCCATACCTCCTCTTGCTGTTCATTCCTGTTGTTAAACTCCACTTTCCTGTTTCTGCATCAAATTCCTCCACGGTACTGAGACGCACTTCGCCATCGTATCCACCGATAGCGTACAACTTTCCCGCGAGCACGGCGACGCCCACTCTGCTACGGAGTGATGCCATTGGTGGAGCCAGGTCCCACTGTTGCAGGATTGGGTCAAACACCTCCACTGTGCTCAAGGATTCTCCTGCAGTACAAGACAGTGGCACAATTGGGAGGATAAGAGAGACGACAGACTTCAAATTTCAGAATACAGTCTGAATATACCTCATTAAGCCTTCAAGGGCTATGATGATGAGCTGCTCAGATATCTTTTGATACCAGGCTTTTACCAAGACATGCGTCATGCCGTCATTTGGATGCGCTGTTCTTAAAATAACAAGAAATCGGACGCACTAGATGCCCTGACGCTGGGAGTAGATCCTCTGACAAGCATGAAATTCTGATTGGCCAGGGATGCCACTGGGTTATTTGACTGAGTAATTTTGCCCCTCAGGATACCTTAGAATGCACCATTTGAACTTAAAATTCTTGAAAACTCTTAATACTGCTTAATACTTAACCCCGCCGAGCCCTTGCTGCACTTCAAAAACTTTGGACCCCATAGGATAAAATTGTAGCTAAAAGCCTGGGCTAAACTGGATTGAGCACACTTATTACTTAAACTAATTACAGCCGGTGAGTGATTGACAGCTGTCACCTGCTTGTGTCAGTCCCCCCACAGCGTAGATCCGACCTGGAATGTCAGTACAACAGCGGGGACGGAGTCGACTACTGAGCTGGGACCTGCGCTGGGGCATGAGGTAGTAGTCCTTGGCTTCATCCACAAGATCCCTGAACAAAATAGGTGAAAAAAGATGCTTTAATATAATTCCTGATTTTTTGTGTACTTTTATGCTCGGTGCAATGGCCAAGTGAGTAGTAGAGTGTTTGCCTTGCATTCGGTAGGTCGTGAGTTCGATCCCCGGCCGAGTCATACCAAAGACTTTAAAAACTGGTACATGCTGCTTTCTCTGCTTAGCACTCAGCATTTGGGAAAGAGCATGGAAGTTGAGCACACACCACTACCGGTGGACTAGCCCCCTGCTGTAGTGATTGTTTTGTGTGGCCCAGGGCTACTGAAACAGAGATGGGCACCTCCCTATGCGCCATCAGGCGTGGGAAGGAACTTTGACTTTGACTTTTATGCTTACGGTTTTCCTTGTGACAACTGTAACATGAACTTATCATTACCGACAACAAATAATTCTCCACATTTTTTTTACGTGAACCTGCTGCCACAGCGAACATTTAGTTCTGAGAAAAAGTCAAATATCCTCAGACCATGAAGGTTAAAGGGTACCAAGAAGACAAAGTGAATTACAGTACTGTAAATGCATTCCAGTTTGCGGGGATTTACTTTTGCTGTAGCAGGAAAATGGAGTATTCATGGTGGTTTTACGTTTGCGGTAGCATAGACTCATACCACGATAATGGAAAAACGTTTGTGGTTGTTTTAAATTGGCGGTGAATGGGCTACCTCAAAAACCGTGAACACAAAACTACTGTAAATGCATTCAAGTTCGCGGGGATTTAATTTTGCGGTAGGGGGAAAATGGCCTTTTCACAGTGGTTTTAATTTCGCAGTGGCACCATGCACTGTAGTCTCTTACTGTTATGGAAAAATGTTTGCGGTGGTTTTAAATTTGCGGTGAAGCGACCGCCGCGAAAACCGCGAACATTAATCCACCGCGAACATTTCTGCATTTACAGTATTTTCTGCTATTACAGTATGCTTAATATAAGCATCCCTTTAACCATTTGTCCCTATCTGAAAATTTGCCCCTATCTCCTATCTGAAAATTTGGTGAATGAAGTATAAAAACTTATTGCTTAAACCATGCAGGAACATGCTGGATTCAAGACTAAGTCTGACATTTGTCACAGAACCCACATTTAGTCAATCAAGAAAGAGATACAGCCAACACTATGCTAGTAGCTCCTTGTTACAACAATGTCAATCACTTCCGTATCTGTTGTCAGATGGAAATCTTCAATATTATGTTTGCACCATATACTACAACTTACAAATGACCTTTCACTACATCTCTGTACCTATTAACAAGTTTTATTGCAAATTCTTGCCCGTGGGCTAATTGCAGGTAACATACAAGATTCAAACAGTGTAAAATACAATGTCACAAGTGTCTACTCTAGTCTAAAACTAGTAAAAGCTAACTCTAGATCCTGGGTTATTGGGTTCGACTCCTTTTTTGAAGACAGTGGAAGACGAAAGATCCCACCTTTTCTATTATGTGTGGGTTTTGTGATGGTTAAAGGAGAACTGTTTTAATTAACTAATAAGTATACACCATCCCACCTGCACTGGTGTGAGCTGCGTACCAGTTCCTCTGTCATGACTCTCTCGATGATGAACTGTGGCTTGAGCAGAGGCAGGCGAACCTTGGACATGAGATCCACCAGGTCTTCTTTTCTCCTCTCCTCATCATGGCGGATCCACTGGATAGCCGCTTCATACACCTGTGGAAATAAACAGCTTTTCTATTTATAGTTGTAACGTAGTTGTTTTGGAAAGTATCACTACACTTAATGTTCACCCAAGTTACAGGTCACTAAGCTTTCAGAAGCACTGTGTATGTACATGACATTTAAGATTTGCTTCCAGCTGTGCCACTGTTTAGCTCTTAATTTCTTAGCTTATCATGCACAAGTTCTACATCTTTGGTAGCTTTATCTGTTTTCAATGTATCTATTCTACTTGATTATATGATTGTTCATTTTTGTAAATTGTATGTGTTTGTGGTCAAGATTTCAGCCTGCTTCCTACTGTCCACAAATAAAAAATAAAGCAGCATGACTTGAGTAATACTTGTGACAATAACATCAAACTGAGTGAAAGTCACAATCGGCAGGAGAGTTCTCATTTTCTGATCCTTGAAAGTGCCTAGCTAATTTCCATAGCAACCGTTGCTAAGGAAACGATAACCACATAGCAATGAGAAGGCCTATAATTTTCTACAGCCATTTAAGGTATGTTAAAATCATCCATAAATGAAGCAATTAATTTCCAAACGTTTACTGACGAAAACAGAACTATAACCTTGTTAATGTTACATAACATACTCATTATAGAAAAAGTGGGATACTTTGTCTTCCACTGCTTCCGGAAAAGAAGTCAAACCCCAAATGCGTAGATTGTAGCTCTTAGCTGTACATATCATCACTAGAATAGCCTCTTGTTTCTACATATCACTATTGTTATCTATACCAAAGTCTTTTACTTTTTGTATGTTTACCATTTATTCTGTATGTTGCATGTTGCAATTATCTATTACGGACAAGAAGTTGCAAATAAACATTCAGGTTAATTAAATGAAATATAACTTGGAATCCTGTTAATACGAGCGATCGCTGTTGTTGTTTATATCCGGGGTATTCGGCGGTAGGTTCCTACCAGGACGACAGTAGATTGGATTAAAAATTGACATTTAAATTAGCAGATCCAATTACCGGTTAATATGTAAATCAATCGTTTGGCAAACACCTGCTTTTTGCCTACCACTGCATCACCATGACTTCATCGAATCGCTCGTATTGAAACATTTCACAAACCTCTTCCTCGTGTTTCACATTGAGTTCATCCCTGGAGAGCAGCTGCAGTACTTCAGCCTTCTGTAGAGACAGGAACTCCTCAGACTTGTACACCTCGATGAAGTTGTGCTGGATATACCTGTTGGATGCCTCGGCAAGATTGTGACACATGTACGTCTCTGAGAATCTCTTCACACCCAGACAGTTGTTAGGATGCAACCTGTAGAAAAACATACACAATAGTTAGTATTTGTAACAGGGCTCTATAGCCAGCGTCCGTTTTTCTGTCAATTGACGGAATTTGCTGCATGTGACGGAAAAATTTTCAAACCAATCCGTCAACCTTGACGGACAAAAATCCTTGGCGGAAGCTACAGGCGGCTTGGGGACACCATCCATGACCGTAAAAGCCAAACACTGTTTGTTTTGCTATTGTTATTATTGTTGACAAAGTGTGTCAGCGCCCTTTTGCATACGATAATCTCATTAAAAACCCGTTTTTCAAGGCCTCAGTTCAGTGTTTCTTACTCCTGGAATAGTGACTTTACACAGTTTTTGCGACAATGGGAATTGGCTGACGGAAAGAAATTTCAGGCAGGCTAGATACCTGATTTGTAGTCTTCTTTATTTACTTCCAAGAAGTTCCATGATAAATGGTATAGCTTTTGCTGTGTCTGTTTGTTTGTCGTCGTCGTCGTCGTCGTATCCATTTTTGATTATACTGCTGCTGGGATCCCTGTCACAGGGGTAGGCAGCAGTCGGATAGTCTTCACACTGTGCTTCCATGCTGCCCGTCCGTCCAGTGAGTCCAGCTCTGGGCTTCAACACCATGGTTTGCCTCGATGGCCGGACCCTGCCTTCCGCACCCGCAAGTCAGCGAGGCCCGCAACAATACCGGCTGCTCGTCGGTGACTGCTACCGGCACTGCCTGTGCCTTTATCTGTATGAAGAACTTTCCATTTCAGTTTGGATAGGGTTTTTTACGGCCGGATATCCTTCCTGACGCCAACCTGTAACCGCACTAACTGGGCTATCGGTATCACATCATCCATCACACCAGTCTGTCAGTTTATCGCCAGCTGCCGCAATGAAGCTACCCCAGGTCAGGTAGGAGCTTTGTGTCGGGGAGCTCATCCCTTAGACAGGCTGCTTCCACTTCAGCTGATGACCCCTGTCTGGCCAACTCGGTAACCCTGAGTAGGGGGAGGGGTCGAGGGCTGCCAGATCCTGTTCCTTATCGAAGAGGGACGGAAAACTGCTAAAGTGGGTTATAGAAATGTTGATGGGCCAAAGTAATTGAAGAAAAAGTCAATAAAAATATATATAAACAAGAGTGGGAGGGGGGCAGAAAGGCTGTTGGATATTGGCTTGTCATGCGGTCTAACTAAGTAAACAAAACAAAAAATGAACATAAGGACACATTAAACCCTGTCATCTACATCCAATAACACTAAAATTGGCCTACAAGAGACCCTCCACACAGAAGATTAAGATGGATACACATCCCATGTGCAGCAGGATCCAAGGATGCGGCCATCATGGATCTGACCCTTGACCTGTTACTGTTGACTTGTTGTGTCCTTGGATATTTGTGGTCAGCATGACATTAGAACGTCTGGATGCATTGTAATGATATTTGATATGTAAGTACTAGTACAAAGGTCAGGGTCAATTTTGGGCTCCCTGGTGTGTAGCCTTGGTAATTGCAGCAGAATTTTTCGTGTCTTCTGACTTGGATATGCTATGGTCTTGATATGTTTGTGGCAGATAGCTTGTGATGTAAGGAAGAAGTGATGTAGGTTTGGGCCCCCTAGCGGCTTGCTCTGGAAGTGCAGGGGCATTTTTCATACAAGCATCTTAAAATCTGAACAAGGCCATGAAACATATAGGAACAACCAATATACAGTAATAAAAAGGTAGAAACATTCAATGTAACAAAGATATTTGGGGGGGAGACAACGTTAAGAAACATGATGGAATAATAACATATACCTTCACAATACCAAAACAAACTTAACATATGTCTTAAGTTTGATTATGCAAATTAGCCCCTGATTTCCATGATTAGTATCAAATTATATACGGTATCTCCAAAGCTATATACATTCCAAATATTATGATGATCCATCAACCTCTTCCTTTGGAATTCCGGGATTTTTTTCCAATTGGGCAGTCATATACTGTAAATGCAGAAACTTTCGCGGTTCAAATTTTCAAGGCGGCCGCACACTTAAAACTACTGTGAACATGTTTTTAAGGCAGTAAGAGATTACAGTGCATGGTGCTACCGCGAACTTAAATCCACCACGAAAAGTCCCGCTTACGCAAAATTAAATCTCCGCGAACTTAAAATGCATTTACGGTACATACTATTGTTAGCCCTTAGAAAAAGGAAAATAGGGCCCAAAACACTGCAACTGAACTATCAGACCTCTTAGACTATTTTAAATGCACTAGGCTACTATCTTATCGCAGGCACAAGTGCCCCCTACCTGTCCTCCAGGAAACTGCAGCAGGCCTCCTTGACAGGATGCAGCTGGAGGAAGCTTGCAGCCACCAGGAGAGACTGGACATTGGTGACGTCCATCTGCACCTGGCCGCAGTACGCATAGTTGACCATTGCTTCCAGGGCACTGTGAGAAAGGAATTGATTACTTAATAAGTTAATACAGGGCATAAAGAAGAAGAAAAACTAAATTTGCATGGCAACTGTAAAGGATACAATGTATGGCAACTTGTACATACAATACATACAGAACAGTTTAACTACATGACTTGCTAGTATCTAAAAATCTAAGAAACTAATCTATTTCACAAATGATAATAGTATTAACAATCAGGCTGGCGTTATGTACTGCTTCAGGACAGTATAATATTGTTTCGTTTTTTTAAGGAGTTGTATATAAATTGACATTTACTACCCTGACACTAAAAGACTTAGCCCTGACACTCTTCCTGGCCAAGGGAACCTTTAGTTTGAGGCTAAGACCAAGTGTTTCATGCCAGTCTGAAATGTGAAGAAGGACTCAACGGGTATTTTTTCCGTAACTCAGTCGCAGTGATGACTTAAATCACCCATCCCCATAAAATTATCGTAAACATGTATTTCATTTTACATTACCTTCAAGTGTGTGAAAATGGTGTGACCTCACCTGGGTTCGATTCCTTGAATGCTGATCTCGTCTTGTTTACACTCCACCATGTCGTGTGTGAACATGGCGTGGAAGTACGGTATGGTGGCGGCCAGGACGATACGATGTGCCGTAAACTTGTGGTCACCAACCTGAACGCAAATACAAATGCCATCATTTTAGAGAGGAAATGAAAGGTACATAATATTTTATGCTAGTAACAGACAAGCAATATCCTGACTCAGGATTCGAACCTGCGCCACATTCAGGCCATCAAATCACAAACTCAGACGCTAAACCCATATGCCAAAAGGCTAAAGCCATTTGGCATGGTCAGTTTAGCAGTAATTGAACCCAACTGTTACACTACTCCCCCTTTTCTTTCCAAGATTCGTCCTCAGATCTCCGAGTTCAATATCCCTGTGTGGCACATCTCTAGCCTGTATCTCACACTGTCGGCATGGGAACCAATATTAGAAAGAGTAGAAACAGAAAGAAACAAATCCTGACACCCAGGATTTGAACCCACGCTAAATCTGGACTGCCAGATCACAACCCCAGATGCTAAACAGTTACGCCAAAAAGCTTAAAGCCATTTGGCATGGTCAGTTTAGCTGTCCTTGAACCCCACTGTTACAATATTTCATTTCCTTCACTGCAGAAAGTGTTGATTAGCTATTTTAAGCAGGCAAGGGTCCAGAGCTAGAATTTTGGCTGTTTTAATTGCTCACTTTATAATATGTACCGGTAGCTTGAAGGTGCTGCATTTGCTATGAATTTTGTACATTTCTACTGATTTTGCAGGCCTTATCTCAAAAAGATAAGTACATCTATGTACAGGCCAAAGTCCCTTGTACAGCATCTCATATGCACCGTGTTGTTGTTTTCTTAAGGATCAGTGTATTTACTAACACTACATACTACATGCCAACAGTGTCAGGGGCGACATATTTTGCTAGATCGGTGGTAAAAACTAATAATTTTGAAAATAGAGGAAATATTATATAAGTTGTAACAAGGACAAAACTGTGTATTATTACAGAAGTCGACCTATCAAAAACAATTATGATTTTTCAATTTCATCGAATTATCAGCTTGTAGATTAGCAGTGTGTGAATTAGGGGTGGGTACTGGTACAAGACTTTTTTTTTTTTTAGTAGTGGGCCATTCTGGAAAAAAACAGACCTGAAAACTAGAAAACGAACAGATTATACCGGCGGCAGATAGATGCACACATATTTTGGGGCTTCCCGGCGCGCCCAAGGAAATAACAAGAGCGAAGCAGCGCTGAAAGTCATTTTTACCAGGTTTCTACAGTCAAACCTGGTCTTAGTTACAGAGGCAGTTAGTATTGTTTACATCAAGCTATAGACCAATACTCCACCAAACAGATTCCTTTGTAGCGAAATGGACCATTGTTTTAAGTTTCCCCCATTCACATTTTATCACAAACAATTAGATCCAGGATCTGGACCGGACCTGAACCTGAATTCTCTGTACCGGTACCCACCCTTATTTCTCAAGTTTGACTGCAAACAACAAACGTACCGGTACCTCACCCGGCCCCTCCCAGCTAGAGGCGCTTACTATTCAATAGATACACGCATTAACCTCGTTCCAAGCACATCAACAGACCTTCAAGGTTACGTCACACAGCTTGCCCTGTCGCCTGATGTCCTGCATCAGAGAATAACCCTGAGAAGCGAAGTCAGAAGCCTGGAAAAGGACGGCGTCGTCCGCAAGGTCCGCCATGTTGGATGACCTCGAGGTCACTTAGTTGCGCGGTGCATGCTGGGAGAGTAACAGGTGGTTGTTCGTCTTTGATTGATTGATACACAAACATTACTCTCCAAGTAGAGGTTAGGCTCAGGCTGTTGTTTGTTTTTGACGTTTTTTAGTCGTTTTAATAGGGTGCGAGACATCAAGAAAGAGTACTAAATAGAAAGCCCAATAAGAACGAAAATAACGTCCAAAAACAGCCTAAGTCCAACCTCTGCTTGGAGAGTATATAAACCTCACTTTATGACGATTTGTAGCAATGGTTTTTTTGCGCGGGCGCACACAATATACTATAATGCGAGCAACCATTGGACAAACTTCAACAATAATGATGTATTCACCACAGTTCCCACCTCTCTGTTGTGCACGGAAGAATAACTACGGCCCTTGCCTAGTGCTCTGACGCACTACTTTATACCCGAACTACTATTGGGGACTGGGGTCGAACATAAATACCATGTTGTGAGTTTGGTTAGCCGTCATTGGGTAGTGGGAGTACCCATACTGTTTGGTTAGTTAGAGTTGCTGATTGTTCATCCAAATTGAGCTTTAGTTGGACACTGTAAGAGATTGATGATTGATATGTCAGTTGGCGCCCATTGGATTCCAGGTATCGAGATAGACATCGAGTTTAGTGTAGCACTTGACCAACTATCTCTGTTCTATCTAGATCTGGAATATCTGTACTGTACTGATTAGGGCTGGGTATCGGTACAGCGTACCGGTACAAAACCGGTTTTTCTTATTGGACCTGTCCAGAAAAACCGGACCTGAAAAAAATTAGGTGGACTGGATGTTAGACCGATTAGAAAATTGACAGATTATTTCATCAGGCATTCACACGTTTTAGCGCTTGCAGGTGAAAGAAAGCAACACGAGTGAAGTAGAGTAGAGTTTATAGTAATTTCTACCAAGTTTTACAGTCAATCGTACAGGTGCAGTTAGCGTTGTAGGATTTTAAAACGCCAGGGTAAGTCTAATACTCCACCAAACAGATTTCTTTGTAGTGAAATGGACCATTGGTATGAGTCATACTGAATCAGGTCCAGGTTCAGGTCCGGACCTGGACCTGATCCTTTGGACCTGAACCGGACCTGGACCTGAATTTTCTGTACCGGTACCCACCCCTTGTACTGATCATTACTCTGAATCTTTAGAAATACATCTTTAAACCTACTGCAACTTGACAAGAAGTAATTTGTGAAAGCATTTATTTAAATAAAACATATGTCACAGCATAAACACTGCTCACGGACAGGCTTGGTTTCTGACTTAGAATAAGCTAGTATGCGCTTGTTTGTTTGTAAGCTAATAACATAAAAGCTATATTAGCAACATCCAAATGTTACACAGGAAAGCAGAAAACTTAGTACTGTGGATCGCTTTGCTTTTACACAAATTTAAAAATGTTTTGATCACTGCGGTGTGACTAGTCATTAATCACTAGGCACATAGGTAAGGGTCCAAAGTCAAAGTCAAAGTCAAGTAAATACAGATTTTAGCATGACCCGTTAGTACATTGTCCTCGCAACATATAGGTGAGTTAATCAGTAAACACAGTACGTAATTAGTGCCTTTACTTGTTACTATCAAGAACCTTTAACATTTTGGAGATTACGATATCCTTTTTATGTACATTTCCATTCGTGAAAGAGTTCACAATGGATCAGGAAGCATTCGGAAAGGAGCTGGCTTGAATTAAGTATGGTTAGTAGTGGTTAAGAGTAGGTTCAAAAGCATTCGGGACAAACAAGGGCGTGCTCTAT
>NC_049994.1:6743130-6743335 GCF_000003815.2 Branchiostoma floridae | reverse complement strand
ACTTACGTGTAAGGGAACTGTTATATACACAAGAAACGTAACCTTAAAAGTTTGTATGTAAGTACTGCCTATTTCACTAATTTTTTACCCCACCCCATAAAAATGAGCTGTTCCCTATCAATACTTTTTTGTATCCCACAGGTACGTCTATCCATGCATGGGGTGGGGCTGTCCAAACATAACACCTCTTTAATATGGAATTTTC
>NC_049994.1:6733922-6742675 GCF_000003815.2 Branchiostoma floridae | reverse complement strand
TCAGCTTTACAAAATGTTACTTTATTTTGTCCTAAAAGTCCACAATCTTTCTTGTTATTGCTTGAAAAGCTGTGACAGAGTGTCAGGCTGTAACAACACACGGTCATTAATCTTGTCAAGACCTTCCTGGGCAAGATGCCTGGACAGACAGAAAGTCTGCTCATATTCCTCTGGGCAATTAGAAGTCAAGCATAGGATTGGTCAGTTATCACATGACACTATTCTGGTCCCAGAAGAAGGTCTCAAAGGTAAGCGAGGATTGGTCAGAACGGGTCACATGCGTATAGCACCCACACTTTTCAGGCTGATATCACCACAGTTTTCTTGATATCACCACAGTTTTTTCCTCATTTGCATGAAATAGCAGCACACTTTTTTTCGTAGCACCATACTATGTGGATATATCAACAGAAAATGGGGGCTCCTCATTGGCTGAGGGGAAGTAGCCATGGGCTAACTGTGTTTAGCCTGTGTATCAAATTCATTCAAACTGACGCATTTTCATCAAGGTACCAACTGGATGTTTGAAGTTGTCCATAACATTCTTGGTGGAAAGAAAGAAAACTCAACACCACTAGGACCAGAGTTTTGGCCTCCAGGGAAACAAGCCCGCTACATCGAGCTGCGAGAGACTCCATCTCCTCGGCTGATGTATACTCATCTCCAGCACCATCTGGCACCTCCAGGATTGGCAGCTCCAGTCAACAATGTAAGTCTCATTTTTCATTTCATTTTCATTTATTTTATTTAACCAGGTATTACTCTCAGGGCTAATGCCCTGTTTTTTTTCTTCAGGAAACCCTGGGTACACAAACTTCACAAACACACAATCCAACAAACAGCATAGTTACAAAAATGGAACAACAATGCATAATTACATGTCCAATTCCTATCAATGGGTAAGATTCGTGTTTAAAATCAGTCCTTGATCGAGATCAGTCCGCGTTTGAATTCCTTTAATGAACTGGAACGCCTCAGTTCTACGGTAAGGTTATTCCAAAGTGTTGGTTCATGGTGTTGTATACTACCTTTGAAGGACTGCACATTACTCTGGGGTATGTATAATAGGCGGGGGTCCCAACTTGTGAAGAGCATCAATGCAATACGCGTTCTCACTTTCAAGACAGGCGGAACATGTGTGATAGGTAGGGAGGTACCATTCTTATTCTTGTTCTTGTTCATGTACTGAATAACACCCCTTTTTTGTTGGGGCAAACCATCCAGGGTGTAGTGCTGCTGTTTATTGACCGTTCCTCAGGTGTTGCAACACCTCTTACTTAAACTTAACGGGATTAGCTTGAAGGGTGGTTGAGTATGGCAGGGTATTCCAATCGATAGTGGTTCTTGGGAAATATGAATGTTTGTGACAGTCTTTATTAGTCTTAATGGGTTTGTATGAGTTTGGATGATTATGTCTAGATTGCCTTGGGTTCGGCTGCATGTAGTAATCCACCGGTAGGGCTAGGAGATTTTGTCTAGATTTCTGGAGGATGGTAAGTCTGTTGGCTGTTCCTCTATTTTTGAGTGTATCCCAACCCATGTCCGAGACTAGTTTAGTGGCGCTTATCTGAGAATTTGGACAGTTCGGGACATTTTGTGTATTGACTTGAAAACAGTCTAGATAGTCTATATCGTGTTACCTCATACAATCTTTATCTAGTCTGTATCTCACTTAGTACTAATGTTGTTACCCTGACAAATCTGAAACATGGAAGAGAAAACACACATGTACTCAAATCTATTTAAGCGTATAGATCGAAACAAACTCTAGAAGTCTGTAACAATGACATAACCTCCGAACGTACAGACCACTCAAATCCACTTATAGTGAAGAACAGTTTCCTATTTATCATGCGTAGCTACAGGTTCTCCGATATGAGTGATGCGGAAATCGCCGTCTGGAGCCTAAGGCTTCCAGCCGGCTATGGCGCCCGCCCCAGAACGGGCGCTTGTACCCCACCAAAATGGCCTTAGGTTAGGCTCCAAAGGCGTACGGAGAACTTGTAGACTGCCGTGATCTATTCCTCCGCTGTGCTTTATAGAGTGGGTGTGATGACGTCACCCATATCTCTCAACCAATAGCATCGCATGACAAATAGTTTCCTATTTATCATGCGTAGCTACAGGTTCTCCTATATGAGTGATGCGGAAATCGCCGTCTTCCGCCATTGCTCTACTTGGGCATTACGCCCTGATCTTCTCTAAATACATACCCCTATCCTCCTCTTTAGTCTCGCCTCCCACTTCTCAATTCCATCTCTCATTGGCTGTTAAGCCCTATCCTTCTCTATATTCTTGTCAATCCTCACCTTAGATTTGCCACCAGCCCACTCTCATTTATATACTCACTTCCCCTCCCTCATACAAAATTCTCTTCCTTTCCAAAACCACATAACACCTTTTGCCCTTTCCACCAAACAAAATAAATCTTGAGTGCCTACCCTGTTTTTCAGGCTACATTTCATGGTCATGTAATTGGCGGACCAAATACCACCGGCTATTGCCCCAAATAAAACTAAGTTAAGCCACAAGGCACACCCCTTGTAAATTGTGACGCTACCACAGACTCTTGCCTTGCTAAAAACTCTGCCTGGATCTGGAGTGGTTCCTGTGGTGCTGACGCACCTCCCCTCCAAATTTACTGAATGGGTGTCAGCAGGGAGATGTCACTAACTGTGGGTAGAGTCAGCTTCTACACTCCTCCAACTCCCAATGCAATATTCCATACCATGTACAAAAAGCACCCCTTATAGCTAGAAACACAACTTGGAGGACAGGAGGCACGTCAGCACCCCGGTTACTTTGGCTCGGGGATGACCTTTTTGCCAGAGTGCATGACTACCTCCCCTAAAATGAATTAGCTACTCGCTTACTACTAGCAATTGACAAGCTCGCAATGTCTATGCTAGTCAATCCACATTGCAAATTATGTGGCCAAATTACACCCGTTGTACAAATGATTTTCGCCAATGCCACGACTCCGTTAATATACCAATTACGCGGCCAAAACCCTTCGCTTCCTAGGTTACACACGGGCACCGGATTTATATCAAAATTTCCGGGTAACTAATTAGTTAAGTCCACATCCCGCTTCACAATGTGAAGCACACTAAGACTTAAACTCCAATTACCGGACAGTATTCAGTCGACTCCACATTCATTATAGCACACAAGGTACCGAATTCGTATGAAAATTTCCGGGCAAACCATTTGCCCTTTCCACCGAACAAAAACAAATCGTTAAATCGTTGAAAATGACGGTCGTTTCTGGCGATCCCTATATTTCTTACCCGTTTCGAATCCCGGGACAACATACTAAAACCTCCGTTCCCACCACGGAGGGGACAAGATGCTAAATCACTCGAACTACCATGTAAACACACCTGCGTTGTTCACCCCGCGATCTAATGTCGAACCAAGGACTGAGCCAGTCTTGAAGACAACTTCACTCCTCGACCTGAAGTCAGGCCGGGCCCGCAGGAACTGTACTTGATTTAGAACCGGCGTGTAACTTACCCCACGACCCGAGGTCGAACCGGGAATTGCACCTTGCACTGCATGTGACTCAACGCCGAGGCCGAACCGGGAACTATACCTGGACCGAGACCAGAAAGCATCATCATCCCGCGACCCGAAGTCCGAGAATTTAACCTGGTCTCGCACTGGAATCTAATCTCTCCCCACGACCCGAGGTCTGACCTGGAATCTTACCTGGTCTGGCACCCGAAAGTAACTTCACCCTGCGACCATGTACAAGAGGTCGGACCGGGAACCTTACACCATTTCACACCGGAAGGTAACTTCGCCCCGCCACTCGAGGTCAGACCGGGAATCTTGCCAAGTCCCATACTTGAAGGTAACTTCGCCCCGCGACCTAAGGTCGGCCTGGAATCTTACTTAGGCTCGCAAAGGACTACAGCTTCACTCCGAGACCCTAGGTCGGCCGGGAATCTTACTTGGTCTCACACAGGAATGCAGCTTCGCCCCGCGACCCGAGGTCGGCCGGGAATCTTACTTGGTCTCACACAGGAATGCAGCTTCACCCCGCGACCCGAGGTCGAACCGGGAATCTTGCTTGGTCTCCCACAGGAATGCAGCTTCACCCCGCGACCCGAGGTCGAACCGGGAATCTTACTTGGTCTCACACCGGAATGCCGCTTCACCCCGCGACCCGAGGTCGAACCGGGAATCTTACTTGGTCTCACACAGGAATGCAGCTTCACCCCGCGACCCGAGGTCGAACCGGGAATCTTGCTTGGTCTCACACAGGAATGCAGCTTCACCCCGCGACCCGAGATCGAACCGGGAATCTTACTTGGTCTCACACAGGAATGCAGCTTCACCCCGCGACCCGAGGTCGAACCGGGAATCTTGCTTGGTCTCACACAGGAATGCAGCTTCACCCCGCGACCCGAGGTCGAACCGGGAATCTTGCTTGGTCTCACACAGGAATACAGCTTCACCCCGCGACCCGAGGTCGAACCGGGAATCTTACTTGAGCTCACACAGGAATGCAGCTTCACCCCGCGACCCGAGGTCGAACCGGGAATCTTGCTTGGTCTCACACAGGAATGCAGCTTCACCCCGCGACCCGAGGTCGAACCGGGAATCTTGCTTGGTCTCACACAGGAATGCAGCTTCACCCTGCGACCTGAGGTCGAACCGGGAATCTTACTTGGTCTCGCACAGGAATGCAGCTTCACCCCGCGACCCGAGGTCGAACCGGGAATCTTGCTTGGTCTCGCACAGGAATGCAGCTTCACCCCGCGACCCGAGGTCGAACCGGGAATCTTGCTTGGTCTCGCACAGGAATGCAGCTTCACCCCGCGACCCGAAGTCGGACCGGGAATGGAACCTGGTGTTAAACAACAGTGCACACACACCGGATACCTCCGCTCCGCCAACCTGGAGACAACAAACAAGTTACAAAACATATCTTAAAAATACGTCCAATCTCACTCCAGACACATACCCAGCTCCACGCCCCTAGCCTGAAAAGCTGAGCCTGGTCCTGAAGCATGGTGCGCACGTACAGCTAAACTGGTTGTGTCTGGAACCACCAGGACCGACGCAGCGCGCGCCGGAGTCTGACTCTCTGCCGGGGAGGAGCTGCCATCTGGGGTGTGGTAGCGCCTGAGGGCCGGACATCCCTCCCACTCCGACTCGTGTTCGGGCAGGCTGCCGTACCGAGGACCGCTACTGAAGCTGTCCAAGGGGCCCGGGCGTCCACCGAAGCCGGAGGTGATCTGCGTCTGACTCCTTACGTGGCGGGGGTACTGAAGCCCGGGGCCTGGCTGCGCCTGACGGCTCGTCTGTTGTACTGTCGTTGTCAGCGTGTAGTCCACTCCAGTCTAAAAAATTGAAACACATCGATAAACAGCTGACCGATTATCAATCATCCAACACACGGTTAAGGTAGACAGGACCCGGAGTGTTATTCACAAACCACGCTCGACCACACAGCCTGGACCTCAAAGGTGGGCGAATTCCACGATAACATGAGAGAAACAGGCGCCAGCCACACAAACTCACCTTTCGCTTCCAACCACACAACGAACGAGAATTACTGAAGACGACATATAGGGTACACGCCTAGAAAAAAAAAAAAAAAGATACCACTACAAACCGTCGCCATGGGTGGCCAACCGCGCCACCGTGACCACGTCGACTGTGACTCACGTGTGAGGAATGCCTCTTGTAGCGGCTCGGGGATTGTCACTGTCTAGAACACCTCAATTAAACAGCAACAACAGGAGTAGCAGAGTGTCTCTACACACCACGTGCAACACGGCGGATCCTGGTCTATGGCAAAGCTAAAAACTAAAATGCAGAGCTTCAAATGAGAGGCACCCGGACACAGAACAAACCGGAGTAATACACGCAAACTGATTCCTAGGCATCAAGGAGCTTTCATCAACCCCTTTTGGAGTCCACGTCGGGGCAAGTTGGCGCCAAATCCCACGCCGCGACCAGGTGCCACATACCTGCAAACATTGAAATCACAGGGGACAAAACAGGGATGGGAAAACAGATTTAATTCATCTCAAACAGGTGGTAATACTTCCTCTGCTAGGATGAAGAACCGCAAAACTAGCCCTGTAAAACCAGCCGCTGTAAAGGGCTATCAGGCTGAAACACTTGGTGAAAGGAGTCAATTCCTAACCGGGAGAAAACAAAACAAAACAGAAACTGTCAGTTCCCCAAGCACATCATAGAGCTATGAACACCAACACGGCACAAATATTTCTCCCGACATGAAAGCAACTCGAAACAAACCACACAACAGTACTACGGGGAGGTATTGATGTGTCTGAAACCACGTGCGACACGGTCGAAACTGATCGACTCCACGTCGTCCGCTGCTAATCACACTGACCTAGCTGCGGAAAGTAATTAGGTTCTCGTCAGGTTGTCATACACATTTGTTCCATCATCCTGGAAGTCGCCCTGGAACACCCCAACGACAGCTAATTCTGGAAAGGAAATGTGACAGAATAGCCTCACACCGCACAAAGGAGACCCGCGTGACACGTAAGTGTTTCACTGGCTCACACCTGAAAGAATTCATGTGCACGTGCTCCGCCTCGCTGCCGGTGGTACATACCTGCGAACAATGGGACGAAGTGGGGTCATACAGGGAAGGGAAAATAGGCACAACTTGTCTACAACGCTGGGTTTTCTTCTTCAAGAAGGACAAAAATGGAACTGGCTCTGTCACGTCTGCTGTACACATACAAGGCTGTCAGACTGACACGTCAGGAAAGTTCTAAACTGTTAATCGGGAGAAAGAAACGTCAATTCCACCCACTAACAAATGCACCAACACAGTAATAATGCTCCTCCAATACAACCACAAACAAATGCACCAACACAGTAATAACGCTCCTCCAATACAACCACAAACAACGATAAAATTCCCGTATACCAGTTTATACCAACCCAACCGCGGCCACCGCGGATGAAAGTGCTGGGGACGTAGCTGATGGGGCTGCCGAGGTGAACGCCAAGACCACGGTAGAGTAAGCCCTGCGGCGAGACCCTAAGGAGGTGGAGGGCGCCGATATCTGGGGGACCCCTTCGCTATCCATCTCTGGCAGATTCAAGCCTACGAAAATTAAAGAGATAACCAAACAGCGACACATTAGTACTTTAACCTTGATGCGCCATGCTCGTAACTGCACGAGGCAACACATTCTCACACGCCAGAATCACACAGCCTGACCTCAAAGGTGAGCGAATTTCACGATAACATGAGAGAGAGGCTTCAAACACCCAACACAGGCACATACATCAACCAGCAATAAAGCAGCCCCAATACAAAACACAATTACACACACGCAACAGCAAGGAATTCCTTCATCTGCATACCTGAGAACAAAGCACTAACTACACAGCTAGCTGCCGTGCACGTGTGGGGACTAATCCGTTCAAGCTCTAACGACGTCCCTCCCTGGACCTGCAAAGTCTATCGACTAAACGAACAAAGAAACACATAGCAAAAAGCCAACTCAACGAGAAAATAAAATGCGGGTACATGCAACGCACAAACACTCCCTTGTCCTAAGTCGAAACAAAGGGGAAAGAAAAGAGGAAACGAGGCAGCCTGTCTGGCGTTTTGATGACTCCGAATTCCCACGTGCGTGACCAGGTGTCAAGATTAACTCACCTCACGGAGACAAAGCAAAAGTTAACACAGGATTAAACTCTCACATATAGCTTGGTCGTCTCCTTTCCTTCACCGAACCTGGAAAATAACGTAGCGAGTGAAAAGGGAAGAAGTACAGAACAAAAGTCCAACCTCTTGGTCGCTCCTTCGACGCACATGAAGAACGGACAGCCAATCTGTCAGGCAAGAACATGCCACAAACGTAAAACACGACGGCGCTACACGCCCACCACAACATTCTACATAATCTCATACCACCAGAACCGCGCACGGGCGAACTACCAAACCTTAAAACGGGATGGACGACTTCTTCGCCATTGTCACAGTTCACAAGATGGCCTTTTGGTGGGGAGGAAGCGACAGCCTGGTTCTGTCGCTTAGGCTTCAACGGCAGACGGAGAACCTGTAGACTGCAGTGATCTATTCCTCCGCTGTGCTTTATAGAGTGGGTGTGATGACGTCACCCATATCTCTCAACCAATAGCATCGCATGACAGATAGTATCTGAAAATCACAAACATGAGGCACAGAACTGCCATTGCTAAATTAAGAATCAGTTATCACAAACTACGAATTGAATCGGGAAGACACAGCCGCACTCCTCTAGAACAAATAGTTTGTCAATTTTGTACCTCAAACAAGGTAGAAGATGAAGTGCACTTCATTGATGATTGTGCTACGTATGTATGTCAATGATAGAAAGACTCTGTTTAGTTACATAGAAAGTAGATTCCTTCACTTTAGACACATGACTAGCACTGACAAGTTTAAATTCTTGATGCGTTTTAACAATGACAATGACAATGATGTTTATTGCATGTTCATGCCCCAATGGGGCTAAATGCTTCAAGTTTGATATAGTGTTAATAACAACAGATAAACAATGATATATCCTAAACAAACCGACCATAGCTAAACCCAAACAGTACTTCATTTTCACGATTACCAAGAAGCGAGTAGTCTCCAAGCAGACCATACGGTGCCTTAGAAATAGTATCAAAGCTGGCAAAGGAGTATAGCCGGCCAAAGGGAGATAGCCGGCTAAGGGAGTCAAAGCTTTGATACGATTTCTAAGTCACCATAGGGT